>NC_056076.1:13314620-13615423 GCF_016772045.2 Ovis aries | reverse complement strand
ATACTAACACATATATATGGAATTTAGGAAGATGGCAATGACGACCCTGTATACAAGACGGGGAAAGAGACACAGATGTGTATAACGGACTTTTGGACTCAGAGGGAGAGGGAGAGGGTGGGATGATTTGGGAGAATGACATTCTAACATGTATACTATCATGTAAGAATTGAATCGCCAGTCTATGTCTGACGCAGGATGCAGCATGCTTGGGGCTGGTGCATGGGGATGACCCAGAGAGATGTTATGGGGAGGGAGGAGGGAGGGGGGTTCATGTTTGGGAACGCATGTAAGAATTAAAGATTTTAAGATTAAAAAGATAAAAAACTAAAAAAAAAATAAAAAATAAAATAAAGTAGATCAAAGGTTAACAGAGTTGTGTGAAGAGAATGCAGTGGGCATAGTAAACAACCTCTTCCAACAACACAAGAGACAACTCTACACATGGATATTACCAGATGGTCAATACCAAAATTAGATTGATTATATGCTTTGCATGGAGAAGCTCTAAACAGTCTGCAAAATAAGATAGGGAACTGACTGTGGCTCAGATCACAAAATCCCTATTGGAAAATTCAGTCTTAAATTGAAGAAAGTAGTTCCCACTGGACTATTGGGTCATGACCTAAATCAAATCCCTTATGATTATATAGTGGAAGTGACAAATAGATTCAAGGGATTAGATCTGATAGACAGACTACCTCTAGAACTAAGAAAGGAGGTTCAAGACACTGTACAGGAGGCAGTGGTCAAAACCATCTAAAGAAACCAAAAGACAAAAAGGCCAAATGATTGTCTGAGGAGGCCTTATAATTAGCTGAGAAAAGAAGAGGACCTAAAGACAAAAGAGAAAAGGAATGGTGTATCCATCTAAATGCAGAATTCCAAAGAATAGCAAGGAGAGAAAAGAAAGACTTCCTAAGTGACCAATGTGAAGAAATAGAGGAAAACAATAGAAGGGAAAGACTAGAGAGATCTCTTGAAGAAAACTAGAGATGCCAAGGGAAAATTTCATGCAAAAATAGGCACAATAAAGGATGGAAATGGTAAGTACCTAACAGAAGCAGAAGATATTAAGTAGAAGTGGCAAGCATACACAAAAGAACTACACAAAGAAGATCTTAATGACTCAGATAACTGCCAATTATGTGATCGCTCACCTAGAGACAGACATCCTGGAATGAGAAGTCAAGTGGGCCTTAGGAAGTATCACTAGGAGCAAAACTAGTAGATGTAACAGAATTCCAGCTTAGTTATTGCAAGTCCTAAGAGATGATGCTGTGAAAGTGCTGCACTCAATATGCTTGCAATTTTGTAAACTTAGCAGTGGTCACAAGAGTTGAAAAGATCAGTTTTAATTCCAATCCCAAAGAAAGGCAATGCCAAAGAATGTTCAAACTATTGTAGAATTGCACTCATCTCACATGCTAGCTAGCAAAGTAATGTTCAAAATTCTCCAAGTGAGGCTTCAAAAGTACATGAACCAAGAACTTCAGATGTTCAAGCTGAATTTAGAAAAGGCAGAGAAACCATAGATCAAATTGCCAACATCCAGTGGATCATAGAAAAAGCAGGACAATTCCAGAAAAAAAAAAAAAAAAACTTCTGCTTCATTGACTACGCTAAACGCTTTGACTGTGTGGATCACAAGAATCTGGGGGAAATTCTTCAAGTGATGGGAATACCAGACCACCTTATCTGCTTTCTGAGAAATCTGTATGCATTTCAAGAAGCAACTGTTAGAACCAGATGTGGAACAATAGACTGTTTCCAAATTGGGAAAGGAGTACATCAAGGCTGTATTTTGTCACCCTGTTCATTTAACTTATATGCAGAGTACATCATGTGAAATACCAGGCTGGATGAGGCACAAGCTGGAATCAAGATTGCTGGGAGAAATATCAAAAACCTTAGATATGCGGCCACCCTTGTGGCCTAAAGCAAAGAGGAACTAAAGAGCCTCTTGATGAAGGTGAAAGAGTAGAGTGAAAAAGCAGATTTAAAACTCAACATTCAAAATGTTAAGGTCATGTAATCCAGTCCCATCACTTCATGGCAAGTAGACAGGGAAACAGTGGAAACAGTGAAAGACTATTTTCTTGGGCTTCAAAATCACTACACTTGGTAAATGCAGCCATGAAAGTAAAAGACTGTTACTCTTTGGAATAAAAGCTGTGACAAACTTAGAAAGCGTCTTAAAAAGCAGAGACATTACTTTGCTGACAAAGGTCTGTCTAATCAGAGCTAAGGTTTTTCCAGTAGTCATGCATGGATATGAGAGTTGGACTGTGAAGAAAGCTGAGTGCTGAAGAACTGATGCTTTTGAACGGTGGTGTTGGAGAAGACTCTTGAGAGTTCCTTGGGCTGCAAGGAGATCAAATCATCAATAATAAAAGAAATCGGTCCTGAATGTTCATTGGAAGGACTGATGCTGAAGCTGAAACTTCAACACTTTGACCACCTGATGCAAACAACTGACTCATTGGAAAAGACCCTGATGCTAGGAAAGATTGAAGACAGGAGGAGAAGGCGACAATAGAGTGTGAGATGGTTCGATGGCATCACCGACTTGATGGACAAAAATTTGAGAAATCTCTGGGAGTTGATGATGGACAGGGAAGCCTAACATTTTGCAGTTCATGGGGTGGCATGGATTTGGACATGACTGAGCTACTGATCTGAACTGATCCTGAATCTCAATATATTTAATACTACTTTAATTGAATATTGTTAATATTCATATATTAAGAGTCACTTTCATATAATATGCTATGTGTATTATTTATCAGTGACTTCACTGAGGCAAACTGAAACCGGAGCAGAGGAGATAACACCACCTGGGGAATGACTAGCAAATGTTAGATCCAGGAGAGGGGTTCATGCCAGAGAGCCTGCAATCATCAATACGATCTTAGAAACCCTAGTGTGTAGAGAGTGATGGAGCCCCTTGCGCCTTAAGCTGAGGATCAGGAAGCGATTCTGGGAAATCATCTAATAGTTTTCTTGTTTCCAGACAGCTCCAGATTTAAGCTCTTTTGAAAGCATTTATGTGGAATATGAAATAAAAATGTAGCTTCTCAGTCCTTAGTAGAAGACAAACAAAATGCAGGAGTCCAAAACGGGTCAATTCTGAGCAAGGTGTCTTTTATAAAAGGCATCACATCAGGGAGTGAACACAGACTTGAAATGGCTTAGAACACACACAAAGTCTCTGTACTCTGACCTTAACTAATGCCAGAGAAAGCTAATCTCCAAAGCAAGAAACCTGCATCCAAATCAATAAACAGAAGAAAAATAAGAAATAAATGAGCCATATCTTGGTATTTTTATAACAGATCCCTGAGTTTGATGAGACAAAAACTTGAATTCATCTTGGAACACTGAGGTCCGTACCATATGTACAAAAAGCAAAAGCTATTCTTCTTAACATTTCTTTATATGCTGCTCCTCCTTCCTGTTTCACAAAAGACAATGTATTTGGAGAGAAAGAAAAATCACCACTCTAGAATCTTAGCTCTGCAACACTTTAATTCCTTCTTACAGTGACAAACAAAGACCATAGCTGATGCTTTTGAAATTAAATTTAACCTAAGAAAAGATTTTAAGAGGACCTCTTGATGGAAAGGCTATATCAGAATTTCTTCAAATCTTCTGAACTTCCTGCACAAAGCATTTGAAGACAAAGAAAGTGGAAAGCATTATTAACTAGAGAAAAATTCTTGACTTCTTTTTTGTTAGTTCTTAATAAATAATGTGCTTTCAGCTAAAATAAATGGCACTTTGTGTTCATAACTCTTTCATAGTTCATGTTAACTCTTTTTGTTATTCCTCAGCTCCATGTGGGACATGCTCTTCATGATATTAACTTTTATATTCCCATGAGATGATTTAGAGTTCTAGATAATGAAAATTATCCCTTTAAACCAGGGATGAGAAAATGGATATAGGTGAGTTACTTTTCCTCTGTTGCTCTGAATATAATTATAGTTGACACTAATATGGATTGCAACTTCCCAGTTTCCTATTGTGTGAAATGAAAATATCTCATGCCATATTAATGAACAAGAAATGTCACAGCCATCAGTGATTTCTGTCCTCCAAATGCAAATGAGGGCTCCCAAAAATGTGATCCAGCAGATGCTGCCACCTACCACAATGATTGCTGAGGAGTTGGGAGAATGCCATGATTAATTCCTTAACGTGATATCTGATCTTTGATATTCATACTGTCTGCTCCCTTTGTTGCAAACTTGTATGTAGCCTGATTTCTCCTCCTGCTTCTTTGGAGCAGTTTTCTCAGAGATACTCTGGTGCTCTCTCCCAGGCTCAGAGTTCTAAACATTCCCATCAAATAAAATAACTCTGCTTTCAGAATGTGACTATATTTTTTAGTCAATAATTGGTAAATATTTAACAGTGAGGTTTCCAGGAAAACTAAAACTAAATAAATAAAACCCTGCTTATTGTGTTTGCAAATTCCAGCACTGCAAACCTATCACTGCTTTAATAATTGGCCCAAAATTTCCTCAAAGTTTACTAGTTGGCTGCTATATGAGTTAGCTTTGACATATCACTGATTTTAGCTCTTTTAATTAGACTTTCCTCTCTAAAGCTTGTCAGTCAAAATTGGTATAGTCATTCTAATAAGCAACAGCCTTCACCACAACCCACCTGCCAATGCAGGAGACATAAGAGACACAAGTTCAATTCCTAAGTCAGGAAGATCCCCTGGAGGAGGGCATGACAATCCACTCCAGTATTCTTGCCTGGAGAATCCCATGGACAGAGGAGCCTCATGGGCCACAGTCTAAATTGTCTCAAACAGTCGGACACAACTGAAGCAACTTAGCACATGTGCATGCATCACCACTCTCACAAAAATACATTAAGGGGTCAAGACTAAATATTGAGCCCTGCAAGACATCACAAGGGACTACACCCCAGGCTTACTGTTTATGTCCATTTGAAGTTCACAGAGAAGAGTGTGTATCAAAACTATGTCAGTTCTCATTTCTGGATGGCTGTGAATACTATTCAATGACTTCCTGCCATTTCATTGGTTTGCCCAAAAGAGAAAAAAAATATATATCCAAACATACTTTCACTTAAACAAAAGTAATTTATTACTTTTAACTAAATTCTATGTACTTTGGGAGAATATTGAAAGTGTCCATCATTGTACAGTTCCCTCTGAGTGTCTGCTTACTACCTGAAGTGCTTTATCATACTTTCCACCTGTCACTGATACCTCTACTCCCTGGTCGACAGCCAAAAAACACAAAGTTTATACTCAGCTGATGAGGCAATCTATAGATTTTAGCTATCACCTTTCAGACCTCAGTTAGTCTTTATTATTTTGTTTGTTCAGGAATGAAACTAACATGCTCAATGGCCACTTAGGGATCAACTATGGTAAATAATATTGATGCTTTTCTAATTACTAGTAATGTAGAGGAATTGACGAAATCTGCTCAAAGCTGGAATTCAGGTACCATGAGGAAGTGGTTGCAGTTAGGGAGTGGTGGCTTCTTTGTCAGTGTCAGTACCATAATCAGGCAGAGAACTGATTAAGGAGAAACTAGATGGTTAATATACATCTGTCAGCCAAAGATAAAGTAGTCAAGGCAAAAACTGCATCTCTAGTCCTAATTATTGGAGAAGGAAATGGCAACCTACTCCAATATTCTTGCCTGAGAATCCCATGAACACAAGAGCCTGGCAAGCAACAGTCATTATTGGAGACAACTGAGCAACTAAGTAGCAGCAGTCCTGATTATTAACTGACACATCTTCCCCTTATCTCTTAGCCTTGGAGCCAGAGTTACTTTCCCTGGTAAATAACCACACTATGAGGGTATATATAAGCAGAATATTTATCAGTTCAATTCAATCACTCAGTCATGTCCGATTCTGTGACTCCATGAACCGCAGCATGACAGGCCTCCCTGTCCATCACCAACTCCCGGAGTTTACTCAAACTCATGTCCATTGAGTTGGTGATGTCATCCAACCGTTTCATCCTCTGTCGTCTCCTTCTCTTCCTGCCCTCAATCTTTCCTAGCATCAGAGTTTTTTCAAATCAGTCAGCTCTTCACATCAGTTCGCCAAAGTATTGGAGTTTCAGCTTCAGCATCAGTCCTTCCAATGAATATTTAGGACCGATCTTCTTTGGGATTGACTCGTTGGATCTCCTTGCAGCCCAAGGGACTCTCAGCCCAAGGGACAGCCCAAGACTCTCAACACTGCAGTTCAAAAGTATTAGTTCTTCAGTGCTCAGCTTTCTTTATAGTCCAACTCTCACATCCATTCATAACCACTAGAAAAACAATAGCCTTGACTAGATAGACCTTTGTTGACAAAGTAATGTCTGTGCTTTTTAATATTCTGCTTAGGTTGGTCATAACTTTCCTTCCAAGGAGTAAACATCTTTTAATTTTATGCCTGCAATTACCATCCTCAGTGATTTTGGAGCCCCCCAAAATAAAGTCTGACACTGTTTCCACTGTTTGCCCATCTATTTCCCATGAAGTGATGGGATTGGATGCCATGATCTTACTTTCCTAATGTTGAGCTTTAAGCCAAATTTTCACTCTTTTCTTTCACTTTCATCAAGAGGATCTTTAGTTCTTCTTCATTTTCTGCCACAAGGGTGGTGTCATCTGCATATCTGAGGTTATTGATATTTCTCCTGGCAATCTTGATTCCAGCTTGTGCTTTATCCAGCCCAGTGTTTCTCATGATGTACTCTGCATATAAGTTAAATAAGCAGGGTGACAATATACAGCCTGGATGTACTCTTTTTCTTATTTGGAACCAGTCTGTTTTTCCATGTCCAGTTCTAACTGTTGCTTCCTGACCTGCATACAGGTTTCTCAAGAGGCAGGTCAGGTGGTCTAGGATTCCCATCTCTTTCAGAATTTTCCACAGTTTATTGTGATCTGCACAGTCAGGGGCTTTGGCATAGTTAATAAAGCAGAAATATGTGTTTTCCAGGAACTCTCTTGCTCTTTCGATGATACAATGGATGTTGGCAATTTGATCCCTGGTTCCTCTGCCTTTTCTAAAACCAGCTTGGACATCTGGAAGTTCAAAGTTCACATGTTGCTGAAGCCTGACTTGGAGAATTTTGAGCATTAATTTACTAGCGTGTGAGATGAGTGCAATTGTGTGGTAGTTTGAGTATTCTTTGCCATTGCCTTTCTTTGGGATTGGAATGAAAATTGACCTTTTCCAATCCTGTGCCCACTGCTGAGTCTTCCAAATTTGCTGACATATTGAGTGCAGCATTTTCACAGCATCATTTTTTAGGATTTGAAGTAGCTCAACTGGAATTCCATCACCTCCACTATCTTTGCTCATGGTGATGCTTCCTAAGATGCACTTGACTTCACATTATTGAGCCCATCTTTGCATGAAATGTTCCTTTAGTATCTCTAATTTACTTGAAGAGATCTCTAGTTGTTTCCGTTCTATTGTTTTCCTCTGGTTTTTTTTTTTTTTTGCATTGATCGCTGAGGAAGACTTTCTTATCTCTCCTTGCTATTCTTTGGAACTCTGAATTCAAATGGGTATAACTTTCCTTTTCTTCTTTGGTTTTAACTTCTCTTCTTTTCACAGCTATTTGTAAGGCTTCCTCAGATAGCCATTTTGCTGTTCTTTTTCTTGGGGATGATTTTGATCCCTGTCTCCTGTAAAATGTCACAAACTTCCATCCATAGTTCATCAGGCACTCTGTCTATCAGATCTAGTCCTTTAAATCGATTTCTCACTTCCACTGTACAATCATAAGTGATTTGATTTAGGTCATACCTGAATGGTCTAGTGGTTTTCGCCACTTTCTTCAATTTAAGTCTCAATTTGGCAGTAAGGAGTTCATGATATGAGCCACAGTCAGCTCCCAGTCTTGTTTTTGCTGACTGTATAGAGCTTCTCCATCTTTGGCTGCAAAGAGTAAAATCAATCTGACTTTGGTGTTGGCCATTTGGTGATGTCCATGGGTAGAGTCTTCTCTTGTGTTGTTGGAAGAGAGTATTTGCTATGACCAGTGCGTTTTCTTGGGAAAGCTCTATCAGCCTTTGCCCTACTTTATTCTGTACTCCAAGGCCAAATATGCCTGTTACTCCAGGTGTTTCTTGACTTCCTACTTTTGCATTCCAGTCCCCTATAATGAAAAGGACATCTTTTTTGGGTGTTAGTTCTAAAAGGTCTTGCATGTCTTCATAGAACCGTTCAACTTCAGCTTCTTCAGTGTTACTGGTCAGGGCATAAACTTGGATTACCATGATATTGAATTGTTTGCCTTGGCAATGAACAGAGATCATTCTGTCGGTTTTGAGATTGTATCCAAGTAGTGCATTTCCGACTCTATTGTTGACTATGATGGCTACTCCATTTCTTCTAAGGGATCTTGCCCACAATAGTAGATATAAGGCTCATGAGTTAAATTCACCTAGACTCCATGGACATGAGTTTGGGTAAACCCTTGGAGTTGGTGATGGATAGGGAGGCCTGCTGTGCTGCAGTTCACGGGGTTACAAAGAGTCAAACATGATTGAAAGACTGAACTGAACCGAAGTCCATTTTAGTTCACTGATTCATAGAATGTCAATGTTCACTCTTGCCATCTCCTGTTTGACAACTGCCAATTTGCCTCAATTCATGGACATAACTTTCCATCATTCCAACATTCTTGCTTCTATCACAAGTCACATCCACAACTGGATGTAGTTTTTGCTTTTGCTCCATCCGTTCCTTCTTTCTGAAGTTATTTCTCCACTGATCTCCAGTAGCATATTAGGCACCTACCGATCTAGGGAGTTCCTCTTTCAGTGTCCTATCTTTTGCCTTTTCATACTGTTCATGGGGTTCTCAAGGCAAGAATACTGAAGTGGTTTGCCATTCCCTTCTCCAATGGATCACATTCTGTCAGACGTCTCCACCATGATCCATCTGTCTTAGGTGGCCCCACATGGCATGGCTTAGTTTTATTGAGATAGATAGGCTGTGGTCCTTGTGATCAGATTAGCTAATTTTCTGTGATTGTAGTCTCAGTTTGTCTGCCCTCTGATGCGCTCTCTCTTCACCTACCATTTTACTTGGGTTTCGCTTACCTTGAACTTGGAGTATCTTCATGGCTGCTCCAACAAAGTGCAGCCACTGCTCCTGACCTTGGATGTGGGGTATCTCCTCTCTGCCACAACATATATACACACATACACACACACACACACACACACACACACACACATGTATTCCTGAATAAGTGACTAACTTGCCTCAATTTGTTTAGCATTTTAGAACTCTAGATACTATTTCCATGGAACCTCCTTAGTTCTGGTTGGAGCATTCAAAAAGTAAAACACTCATTGTAATTTTGTGCGTATATGTGTGAGTGATTTTATTGACTCAAGTCTTCCAAACTATTGTACAATACTACATATCCATAAATAAATATATTTAAGCATACAAATGCTTAATCACGTATTCCCCATCTGGTTATGCTATCAAGTCTAGATATTTCAATTTTGTCCACAAAGAAGTCACAGGAGATCAGCTCCCTGTAATTAAAGTATAATAGGTCAATATATGGGCTTGCACATCTTATCAGACACATCAAAAATTACATAACGTGTCACAAAGTAACAGTTCTTGGAATTTGAAATAGATATTAAGTGTGCTGGTCAATAAAATGAAGAAATTTGCCTTTTCATTTTTCATTGATCACTTTCTAATTTTAGTATCAGTTTAGTGATTTTTAAAAGGATACATGATGGTAATTTAGAAAGATTGGTTCTTAAAGTTTTCATCTTTTATTTCACCAGATAATGTATCCCCCTTAAGCTTCTAAGTTCTCTGTAAAACCATCCTTTGCAGGAGGCTTATAACATTTTAGTGAGGTAATATGTGGAAAAAAACTGATCCATATCAGAAATTCAATAAATCTTGGTTCATTTCTCTATATTATTGAGTAGCACTATTTTGATCATATCCTCTTCTTAGTCTCCCTTTCACAATTTGTTCATAATGATTAACCATGGTTTTGTAATCACATATGTCAGCGACTTCTTTGGGAGATTGTTTTATGACATAGAGCAGCAATTCATATAATTAACCTTCCATTCCCACAACACTAATATACAAGTTTCAGTTTAGTTCAGTTCATTTCAGTCACTCAGTCGTTACTGACTCTTTGCGACTGCATGAATTGCAGCACTCCAGGCCTCCCTGTCCATCACCATCTCCCGGAGTTCACTCAAACTCACGTCCACCGAGTCCGTGATGCCATCCAGCCATTTCATCTTCTGTCATCCCCTTTTCCTCCTGCCCCCAATCTCTCCCAGCATCAGAGTCTTTTTCAATGAGTCAACTCTTCCCATGAGGTGGCCAAAGTACTGGAGTTTCAGCTTTAGCATCATTCCTTCCAAAGAAATCCCAGGGCTGATCTCCTTTAGAATGGACTGGTTGGATGTCCTTGCAGTCCCAGGGACTCTCAAGAGTCTTCTCCAACACCACAGTTCAAAAGCATCAGTTCTTCAGCGGTCAGCTTTCTTCACAGTCTAACACTCACATCCATACATGACGACAAGAAAAACCATAGCCTTGACTAGACAGACCTTTGTTGGCAAAGTAATGTCTCTGCTTTTGAATATGCTATCTAGGTTGGTCATAACTTTTATTCCAAAGAGTAAGCGTCTTTTAATTTCATGGCTGCAATCATCATCTGCAGTGATTTTGGAGCCCAGTAAAATAAAGTCTGACACTGTTTCCACTGTTTCCCCATCTATTTCCCATGAAGTGATGGGACCAGATGCCATGATCTTAGTTTTCTGAATGTTGAGCTTGAAGCCAACTTTTTCACTCTCCTCCTTCACTTTCATCAAGAGGCTTTTTAGGTCCTCTTCAATTTCTGCCATAAGGCTGGTGTCAGTTGCATATCTGAGGTGATTGATATTTCTCCCAACAATCTTGATTCCAGCTTGTGTTTCTTCCAGTTTCTCATGATGTACTCTGCATAGAAGTTAAATAAGCACGGTGACAATATACAGCCTTGACATACTCCTTCTCCTATTTGGAACCAATCCGTTGTTCCATGTCCAGTTCTAACTGTTGCTTCCTGGCCTGCATACAGATTTCTCAAGAGGCAGGTTAGGTGGTCTGGTATTCTCATCTCTTTCAGAATTTTCCACAGTTTATTGTGATCCACACTGTCAAAGGCTCTGGCATAGTCAATAAAGCAGGAATAGACGTTTTTCTGGAACTCTCTTGCTTTTTCCATGATCCAGCGGATGTTGGCAATTTGATCCCTGGTTCCTCTGCCTTTTCAAAAGCCAGCTTGAACACCTGGAAGTTCACAGTTCACGTATTGCTGAAGCTTGGCTTGGAGAATTTTGAGCACTACTTTACTAGCATGTGAGATGAGTGCAATTGTGCGGTAGTTTGAGCATTCTTTGGCAGTGCCTTTCTTTGGGGCTGAAATGAATATTGACCTTTTCCAGTCCTGTGGCCACTGCTGAGTTTTCCAAATTTGCTGGCATATTGAGTGCAGCACTTTCACAGCATCATCTTTCAGGATTTGAAATAGCTCAACTGGAATTCCATCACCTCCACTAGCTTTGTTCATAGTGATGCTTTCTAAGGCCCACTTGACTTCACATTCCAGGATGTCTGGATCTAGGTGTGTGAGCACACCATCGTGATTATCTTGGTCATGAAGATCTTTTTTGTACAGTTCTTCTCTGTATTCTTGCTACCTCTTCTTAATATCTTCTGCTTCTGTTAGGTCCAGACCATTTGTGTCCTTTATCGAGCCCATCTTTGCATGAAATGTTCCCTTGGTATCTCTAACTTTCTTGAAGAGATCTCTAGTCCTTCCCGTTCTGTTATTTTCCTCTATTTCTTTGCATTGATCACTGAAGAAGGCTGTCTTATCTTTTATTGCTATTCTTTGGAACTCTGCATCAGATGCTTATAGCTTTCCTTTTCTCCTTTGCTTTTCACTTCTCTTCTTTTCACAGCTATTTGTAAGGCCTCCTCAGACAGCCATTTTGCTTTTTTGCATTTCTTTTCCATGGGGATGGTCTTGATCCCTGTCTCCTGTACAATATCACGAATCTCCATCCACAGTTTATCTGGCACTCTATCAGATCTAATCCCTTAAATCTATTACTCACTTCCACTGTACAATCATAAGGGATTTGATTTAAGTCATAACTGAATGATCTAGTGGTTTTCCCTACTTTCTTCAATTTGAGTCTGAATTTGGCAATAAGGAGTTCATGATCTGAGCCACAGTCAGCTCCCAGGCTTGTTTTTGCTGACTGTATAGATCTTCTCCATGTTTGGCTGCAAAGAATATAATCAATCTGATTTCAGTGTTGACCATCTGGCGATGTCAATGTGTAGAGTCTTCTTGAGCAAATGTACCTGATTACTGTCTAATATGAAGCTAAGTGTGGGTGTTCATCCAGTGCATAAAATAAAATGAAAATATAATATAAATGAACTCTTTCATGTTCGTTCTACAGTTTCTGAGTATTATTTAGATATCTCTATTTCTTAAAAAAATTGATTCTGATCATTGTAAACTAAGTCAAGGTGCCAATCTTTATTGATTGGTTATTTGATTAAAACTAACCAACCAGCCCATTCTAAAGGAGATCAGCCCTGGGTGTTCTTTGGAAGTAATCATGCTAAAGCTGAAACTCCAGTACTTTGGCCACCTCATGCGAAGAGTTGACTCATTGGAAAAGACTCTGATCCTGGGAGGGATTGGGGGCAGGAGGAAAAGGGGATGACAGAGGATGAGATGGCTGGATGGCATCACTGACTCAATGGACGTGAGTTTAAGTGAACTCCGGGAGTTGGTGATGGAAAGGGAAACCTAGCATGCTGTGATTCATGGGGTCATAAAGAGTTGGACACAACTGAGTGACTGAACTGAACTGAGCCTGAATTAACTCTCAGAGCATGTAGTAGTGGAAATTAATATGGGATACCAACCTAGATAGCATATTTAAAAGCAGAAATATTACTTTTCCATCTAAGGTCCATCTAGTCAAGGCCTTGGACTGCAAGGAGATCCAACCAGTCCATCCTAAAGGAGATCAGTCCTGGGTATTCGTTGGAAGGACTGATGCTGAGGCTGTAACTCCAATACTTTGCCCAATTCATGTGAAGAGTTGACTCATTGGAAAAGACCCTGATGCTGGGAAGGATTGGGGGCTGAAAGAGAAGGAGACAACAGAGGATGAGATGACTGGATGGCATCACTGTCTCGATGCACATGAATTTTTGTGAACTCCGAAAGTTGGTGATGGACAGGGAGGCCTGGCATTTTGTGATTCATGGGGTTGCAAAGAGTTGGACATGACTGAGTGACTGAACTGAACTGAACCAATATAAATGTGAAATTCAAAGAGGAGTTTGAAAATATGCTTCAGTTCATAAAACCTCCCATTTTATAGATGAAGAAATTGATGTCATAGTAGTGGTAGCAAAATCACACAGAGAATTAGTGGCAATTTTGCAAAAATTAAGACTATTGATCTCCAAATCAAGATTCTCTCTGCTTCATCCCCTGGTTTAAGATAAAGTTTCAGCGGGGCTTGAAAGCAATGTCTTTTTCCCACTTTCATTACACAATAATCTTTTTTTTTTAGAGAAAATACATTTTATTTATTTATGTTTGAGTTATTAAATATGGGGATATTGATGAGCCAAATGGAGGGAAAGCTCTCATATTCCAGCTTGAACAATCCACTTGAATTTTGCCATACTAATCATTTTTCAGGGCCTGGTCAATTCGCTGCCTACTTCTTAGTTGCCATGATTGAGTGATGGATGTCTATCTTAAGTCTTGACTTGTTACATTAATTGCTGCTATTGATAACTCTCTGTGTAAACACATCCAGAAAACTGGGGAATTCCCCTGTCAAACATCAAGATAAAAGCTCTTACCCAATGAAGCCAAGAGAATCACAGTTCATTATCTTAAAAAGTGACCCTGTCATGAATATTTCTATTGGATTTACTACCAAGAGAAGAGTATTTCTGTAAAATTAATTAGTAAAGGGGATTTTTCTTCATCTCCTCAAAGATAAGTATGACAAAATTGCAAAAATGTATGAGAAAATACAGTGAAAGACAAAGGATTTGTTACTGAAGCACTAAATAGGAAAAATAGACCAGTGTGGACCTTAGAACTGGTCAAGCATTGTTTTCTCTTCTGTCCTTTTTGTTTTCCTCAGATACAGACCTCCAGAGTGATTTTAAATCTGCTAATGTTGAAGGGTGTCTGAGACTTGTATTTATTCAGGGTCTGTATGATTTGGAATGTTAAGCCCAAACAAGGTAAAAAGGAGAGCTGTCTGCTTAGAAAAGACTTAGGAAAGCAAGGCTTAAAGGAATTTGTTTAAAGGTTTTTAAAGTTCCCATTAGTTTTTTATGGAGCATTTACTGTTTTCCATACATTTTGCTAGACATAAGGTTGGGATAGTATATGTTAGCTACTACTGCTAAACCATTCCCAAACCCAGTAGCTTTAAACAACAGTTAGTTAATATAGTCCATATGTCATGATATCAAGAAGATGTTGGTTGATTTGGTTGGTCCCAGCTGAGCAGCTTTTCTTCAAGCCACAGACTTGTCTGGACTTGCTCCACACTAAATTCTTGGCTCAGGGGCCCCTCTCTGTATGTTTATTCTTGGTCCCAGGTTGAGGGTGCAGTAACTGCCAGACAAAAACTTCTCATGATGCCAGATGCAAAAGAGGGCAAGAAGAAACACCTAATATATTTTAATAGGCATTGGAAGATGCACAAAACACCTCCATCTCACTTTATTGACAAAACCAATAACTTTGGCTAAGTCCAAATTGAATGGGCTTAGCAATAACCTTATGGGAAGAACTGCAAAGTCACGTGACAGAACTGGGGAGACAGAGTTGGTGCTAACAATACCACCTGTCACAGATTATCTGAAGATACGAAGATGATTAATATGCAGTACTTATATTCAAGGAAATCATAATATTGTAAAAGATAGGGAAGCTTACAAGTAATAATTATATAAATTGTGAGGTGCCTCAGAGGTGTATCAAGATATGTGGGCCAGATATCTAGTGTAGGAGAATGCACTTTATGTGTGCTTGAGCAGTGGGTAAATAAATGAATAAGAGATCCGAAGACCTAAGTTTTGTTTAGAAAAAAAATATTGTATGTTTGGTAAAGTTTCCTCACCTTTCTTCCTTCCTTCTAACTTTCACTTTTATTCCCTCCCTTCCTTTCTTTTCTTCTTCTCCTTTTGGTTGCTCCTCTTCCTTCCCCTGTTCTTCCTCCTCCCCTTCTAGATTTTTTCCCTTCTTCATCTCCTTTTGTTTCATCTTCTTTTGCTGTAAAGTTTGGAAACCTAAGTATGGGAATTAACGGGACTTTGGATCCTAATTTACTGCTCCAAATTTCTCTTCCTCCATATGGCCAATATGCATAAAAACTATTACATGTATATAATACTTGAATGAGCAAATAGTTGAAAAGCACGTTGAAGTTAAGATATATGTGTTCAAAATTCACATGTGATGTATTATAGATGTGTTTTCCTTTCCAATTATGCTCTGAAAATTTTGTATTCTGCAGATACTAGGCAACATATCTGCTGCTGCTGCTGCTAAGTCACTTCAGTAGTGTCCGACTCTGTACGACCCCATAGATGGCAGCCCAACAGTCTCCCTCATCCCTGGGATTCTCCAGGCAAGAACACTGGAGTGGGTTGCCATTTCCTTCTCCAATGTATGAAAGTGAAAAGTGAAAGGGAAGTTGCCCAGTCACATCTGACTCTTCGCGACCCCATGGACTGCAGCCGACCAGGCTCCTCTGCCCATGGGATTTTCCAGGCAAGAGTACTGGAGTGGGGTGCCATTGCCTTCTCCAGGCAACATATCACAGGACAGTAATTCTTGAGGTCTGTCTTTGATGATGTTTTCCCTAGAAGACAAAGAAATGAACAGAACAAGGAGCGCATTGTGTCCTAGATAGTAATACATGTGTGATCTCATGGCTTCCTTCAGAGATTTGAGCTACTTTACAATTTGTAAGCAGAAAGATATCACAGACCCCTTTATTAGCCAGTCTAAAGGCATGGCTGACCATCTGTAAGGGAAGAGTGCATACTTAACTATGTGAAGTAATATAGGAAATTTTTCCTGCTCATTGTTTGCCTGGTGCCAATTTCTAATAAATTCTTCTATAGAACAGGGGCTGGCAGATCATGACCAATGGTTTGTATCACCCAGTGACTATTCACAAAGTAAGTGTAAGTGTTAGTTGCTTAGTTGTATCTAACTCTATGACTACATAGACTGTAGCCTGCCAGGCTCCTCTGTCTATGGGGATTTTCCAGGCAAGAATAGTGGAGTGGTTTGCCATGCCCTTCTCCGAGGAGCACATGGTACACAGTAACATAAATTCACTTGATTATTATCTATGTTGATTCTTGTGCTCTGACAGCAAAGTTGAGTCCTTGTGACAGAAGGTACAAAGCCTGCAAAGCTAAAAATACTTACATTTATAGATAAAGTCTGTTGACCTCTGTGTTAGAGACATATTTCTTTGAACTTTATTATCCAGTTGAAACATAAACATTGGTGAAGAGTTTTCATTATTTATAAGTAGGGGAAGCTGTAGGGAATATAAACATCTTAGGAAAGGGTAAGACCAAAACGTTTCTTATTTGTAATATAATTTGACTTTTCCCCTTCAATGTATACATTGAAATGTGATATTCCCCACCATTTCTTTGCTGTGTCCATTATTTCTCAATATCACCATTATTATTCAAGTGATTTAACAGGTTTGAGGGCTCCCAGAATAAATTGTTTTCATATGAAAGTGATAAATGAGAAGAGCTGATCTTTTGAATTTCATCAATGCCACTTGATAGTGATGACAATTTGAACAAATTACTCAATTCCTCTGAGGGCCAGAATCCTTACATTATTGTTACCAATTTCATATTGCTGTAGAAGTAGTTCTGAGTATTAAATATAATAACCTATGAAATAAGGAAAGAAATAACTTCATGAAGGATAAGAAAATACATAACAGAATGGAAAAAAATATTCAAACACAGAGACATGAAAATTAACTGTCAAGCTTAGAGATGAAAAATACAATCAGTAAAGTTTAAAATCCCTTAAGTTGACTATTTGCTAGCATTAAAATGAATAAGATTCAGATATACAAACATGCATGAATTTAAAGAAGTGCAACTATTTACTGGAGCTTCCCTGGCTCAGCAGTAAGAGATCTTGCATTGTGGGAGACTGCCTGCAATGCAGGAGATACAGATTTGACCCTTGAGTAAGGAAGATCCTGTGGAAAAGGAGATCACAACCCATCCCAGTATTCTTACCTGAAAAAATCCCTTGGACCGAGGAGCTTAGCAGGCTACAGTTCTTCGTGTCTTAAGAGTCAGACACAACTTTGTGACTAAACCACCACCACTGCTCAAATGTTGAGTGGAAAAACTACTTAATGATCCATATTTTATGTTAATTATTTGTATGAAGTTTTATAACAAGCCAAACAATATTATATATTTTAATCTATTTATATACATACATTATTATGACATTTTATCACTTAAAAGTAAAAGATCTGAATCAGTGGATCATTTCTTAATATTTTCCTCAATCATTTTGTTTTACTGAGTGAGTTAATGTTGGAGGAATGGATTGCTTATTAATCAGAAAGTTTACTGAACTGAATGTGTAGAGATCTGAATATTTGCCTCAGTTCTCTCACCAAGGAATGTTGATAGTGAATGGTAGTAATTATGATTGTTAAATGCTTTACTGTTTGTAAATGATTTCATAGATTATTTCACTTAATCATCACAAAAGCCAGATAAGGGGGAAATAATTTGCTGTTTTATTGATAGTAAAAGTGAGGCTCAGCTATATTTTGTACCAAGTCTAAGTTTGCCAGATTTAGTAAATATAAATATAGGATGCTCATTGTATATGAATATCAGATAAACATTTTTTAGGGTAAATATATCCTATATAGTGATTTATCTTTTAACTTTATAAGTATTACATAATTGCAAATGACAAAAGTAGTCCTGTCATATTAACCACTGGTTGCAGTCAAAGGTTCTCTCTACTTTATCAGAAACTATGGTTTTGTTCATCCATTCAATGTTTTTTCTTTAATACAACAAATATTTATTGAGCCTATAGTTTTAAGTAGGGAGTAGCATGAGGAGAAGGGGATGACAGAGGATGAGATGGCTGGATGGCATCACTGACTCGATGGACATGAGTCTGGGTGAACTCTGGGAGTTGGTGATGGACAGGGAGGACTGGCGTGCTGCAAATTGTAGGGTCATAAAGAGTCAGATACGACTGAGCGACTGAACTGAAATGAACTGAGCATGATTTTATTTAGCCTCAAGAAAATCGTTCAGATGACTAAATGAAAAATGAGTTAGAGCAAGATGAAATCTGAGAGACCAAGGAGGAGGCTGATGTGAGATGCATATTAGTGCAAATCACCAAAAAAGGGAATCTTGCAAGCAAATAAGAGTTTTCCTAAGGGAATCAGGACATAATAAAATGAATATTAGATATTTAACTCACAGTACAGGGAATACTGAAATAGGGAAGTCCAGTAAATGATGTGAGTAATGAGTTAAAGTAGAGACTTCAGTTGGAGGGAGAGATACAAGCAACATAAACATTTCAGTTTAGTTCAGTCTCTTAGTCGTGTCCAACTCTTTGCGACCCCATGAATCGCAGCATGCCAGGCTTCCTTCTCCATCACCAACTCCTGGAGTCCATGCAAACTCATGTCCATCGAGTCAGTGATGCCATCCAGCCATCTCATCCTCTGTCGTCCCCTTCTCCTCCTGCCCCTAATCCCTCCCAGCATCAGGGTATTTTACAATGAGTCAACTCTTCACATGAAGTGGCCAAAGTATTGGACTTTTGGCTTCAGCATCAGTCCTTCCAGTGAACACCCAGGACTGATCTCCTTTAGAATGGACTGGTTGGACATAAACATTTAGGTGATATCATATTCCAGCTATGAGCATTACAATAAATTTTCTTTGCCTAACTCTCAAGGAACTTGGTTTTAGTCCAGTGAATAAAACAGACAAAAAGTGTTAGAATATTGAAAAAAAATACTTAAGGTTCTCTGGGATCGAGAGGAATAAATTACCTCTAACTTGAGACTAGAAAGGAGAGTGGGAATTTGTTCAATGCAGAGTGGTAAACACTTAGAGGTAACAACAACTACCAAAAAAAAAAAAAAAAGTATAGCACTTTAAAAAGCTCCTTACAGATGGAGAATAGAAGGTAAGGTGTTAGTAAAATGACATGAACTGGAGACGTAACCAGGAATCCATTGTGAAAACTGTTTTAGTCCTACAAAAGACTTTTATAGTAATTAAAGGATCTTTATCAGCAAAGTGGCCAATTAGATTTGGGTCTTGGAAAAATCACTAAAGCTATGTGAGAAAAATCACTAAAGCTATGTGAGAAATCACTCTCTCTGGATTAGAGAGAAAAAAGCAGAAATGAGAGACACTAGACTAGAGGTTGTTATCATATTCCAGGCAGGAGATGATGACTAGAAATAAATATTGTGAGAATTATTTAGGGGGTACAGTCAGTAAGATAGGTGAATGAATGAATGTGAAGAGCAAGAAAGAATCATAATTCAAATCTTAAAATCTGGTGATTTGGACAACCAGAAGATGATGGGGCCATTCCTAAGACAGTGATAACAAATACTACAGAGGAACAGATCTGGGGAGAAGAAAGAAGGATGTGGTTTTGAATGCATTTAGGTTAATGTATCTGTGAAAGTCACGTGGTGCCAACTGGATACATGAGTCTGGAATGTAGCAGAAAGAAACAGATTGAAGTAAAGACTTGGGAATTATTATTATGCTGTAGCTGAGCTTAAAGTTGCAAAAGTAGATGAGATTTACTACAAAGAGCCTGCCACATGAGGAAAGAAGATGTCCTCAGGAATATCTCTGAGGAATGACAATACTGTAGGTATAAACAGAGAAAAATAGCTTGCAGCAGAATTAGAAGAGTCATTTAAGTAGAGAGAAAATAAGAAGAATATGGTGGACAGTTGAGCACATTCTAAGTTGGAATAATAGTAAGTAGATACGATAAAAGAAAAATAGGGCAAAAATTACAAAACTATAGTAAGATGGTTAAAGAATCAGAAAATGGAATGTAGGATGGACTGTCAAAGAAAGAAAGATAGGAGGAAATAAGCAGAAAAATGACATGGGTCAAAGCTCATAAACTTTCAGTATGGTCCAAACAAAGTTGAGGGAAGTAACTGTATAACTATTAAAAGGCTAAAGGTTGGGTTCAGGGTGTGAAATTTATTTATTTATGCATACATTTAAAAATTACACAAATAATGTACAAATAGACTCTTGTTGAAAGTGTTTCAAGGGAACCACTAAGTTGTACATCTAATACAAATTATATTTCAGCTTACTTCATTAAAATTTTTGAATTTTAAAAATTTAAAAATTAAGTACACACACACACACAAATCATAAGATATAAAGCTACAGAGAGTAAATTACTGAAGTGTCTCCTTATCCTTCCCATCAATGAGCTCTTTCTTTCCCAAAATGACCACTCTCGGCAGTTTGCTGTTTATTCTTTTGGAAATTTTTCTATGTGGTTACGTATATGTGCTGTGCTGTGCTTTGTCTGTCAGTCATGTCTGACTCTTTGCGACCACATGGACTGTAGCCCCCCAGGCCCTTCTGTCCATGGGGCTTCTTCAGGAAAGAATACTGGAGTGGGTTGCCATGCCATCCTCCAGGGGATCTTCCCAACTCAGGGATCAAACCCAGTTCTCCCACATTGCAGGTGGATTCTTTACCATCTGAGCCATCAGGGAAGCCCATTTACATACATATTAACACATATTACATGGTTGCACATAACTTATTTTTCTAATGGATCATAATGTTTGAATTGACTTTTTTCAACAAATAATATCTTATTGAACTTCCATAGTACATTTACATCTATCTCATTTGTTTGAGTGAATGCATGTTATTTTGTATTCCACAACTGCAATAATTTATTCAACCATTGGCCAATTATTGGCCAGTTAAATTATTTGAAAAGTAAATTTTAAAACAGAAGTTTTAGAAAAGGAACAACGCTAAGCAGTGACAAAGTCCAGAATGAGGGCAAAGGAGTGGAAAGCACAGTAGAGATGGGGAGACCTTGGGGATAAAAATGCAGTAGTGAGGAATGGTTGTCTGATGCCTTAAAACCAGAGATACTGAGGACACCAGAGTGAACATAGAATTTGGAATGAGCCCAAGAAGGGTGAGGTCTGAGTTAAAGGTTTCAGTAAGTATGAGTGAGTGCCAAGCTGTCAGGACAGATACCAAAAATAAGAGGTATTAAACGTTATGTGATTAGGTGGAAGAGCTGTAAGTCTAGCATCAGTAAGTAGTTTTCAATGTTGGTGGTTCTAGGTTTCCAAAGGTTTTATATGAGGTACGATACTTTTTTAGACAGATTTGTCTCTTGGTTGTTCTTATTCTTTGCTGACTAAACAATTTTCATTGGGGTCTCTCATCTATTTCTCTGCAGTTTCACTCATCACCCACAGAATCAGTAATTTTCCTGTGGAGTGTTGCCTCCTGAAGTTTCCTTTTTATGAGTCAATAGAGTACCTTTCACAAATATTGCTGGGAAGGGACTTGAGGCATGATTTGGAAAAAGTATTTCCCTTTCACTAAAGGATGTACCATAATAGTTTATTTCTTTTTATTGAAGGCAACTCTCAGATTAAAGGTAGGACCATTGTAGCACACACTTATGCCCATTAAGTCAGACAGAGCTGTGTTTAGTTCAGATAAAATCATAAGCAGTTATTGGGCATCTATGGTGAGCCAGACACTAGGCTGGGCTGTCTAGGAGAAAGGAAGAAACATGAAATACCGTTTTGGTTTTAAAGTATTTACAATTAATTGGGGAAGCAAAAATGAGCATCAGAGAAATAGAATAAATATATAATATTTCTCAATAATTAAAGAAAAGATGCTGTAAAGTATAAATTGATTGATGGAAAAATGAATTATATGGGCAGGACTTGCCATAGACTTCGAAAGAAAAATGATATATTTCAGGCTACAATAACAAGGGAAGTCTTAGAGGGAAAAATTTCATTTGATCTTAGTGTCTTAAACGAATGTTTTAAAGTGTATGTAGGATTTGAATATAAGAACAAGTTATGTAAGTTGACTGAGAATTCTCTGAACATAGAGGTTAGGGTAGCAAAATTCATGGTATGTCTATAGTAATAGACAAATGAATAGAAACATTAGGAGTCATAGCGAGATGATGAAGTTTATAGAAGCTAAGCTTATGGAGATTTGACTACTCCACAGGACAGTTAGGACTCTAATATACGGAGATATTTTGAGTAACAATAAAGAAAAGCATGGAAATGAGGATACTATGAGAATGATGAGAATGAAGCAAAGCCCAAGTGATTAGGTCTAAATAAATGCAGTGCAGTAGGAATCGGCTACAGAAACCCTAGAAAGAAGAAAATTGGCTGAGTCCAGGGCTTTTCCTGGTACTCACACATGTTTTTCTCAGGGTCATTGTGCCAATTGAGCCCTCCACCTGTTTTGCTCTTTTCCTACAATATTGCAGAGTTGGCTGCTGTTTTTCATGCTCTCAGAAAGTTCTTTCTATAAATGTTCTGGGAGCATTCTATTCTATTCTATTCTATTCTATTATTGCAATTTCTTTTTTTATTATTCCAAAGTATCTTACTCATTATTCATTTACTCACTTATTTGCTCGCCTATAGGTTACTTGAAAAAAATGTAAGTTCGTCAAGCAGAGGCCTTGGTACAATGATTCATGGCTGTAATCTGCAGCACCCAGATGCTGGATGTAGTGGATGCTTAGTAAATGCTTATTGATAAAAGAACGGCAGAGAAAGAAAGAATGAAATAATATAAACTTAACTTCTAGAGTCTATTGCCCACATTAATTATAATGTATAAGCATGATAATCAGTTTATGCTTTGGGGATCGCAAATTGAGTTTTTGGTGCCAATGTCTATCAGAAATGTTAACCCTAGGAAATTAAATGTTATGTCACGGAGCATATATAAGAATCTTTGTCCCTTTACCCTGAGAGCTTGTGAAATGAATTAGGAATTCTTTCCACTCTATTGACAGTGTTTCCTACAGGTTCTAACATACTAGCAATATCTCCAACGCCCCTTCCTTCCAATGTCTTCACTGCATGATTTTAATTTACTGAATTCATAATCCAAATCAACATTCTTTTCATATAAGTGCTTGGCTAGGGAAGTCACACACTTATTCCACTGAAACTTCCAATATCTAAATGTTTTGTTTATAAATGTACCATAAGCGCCAATATTCATAGCCTGTTTCAAGAACCACATAATTAAATATATATCATAACTTTTACATTTTGCTTTTTGTTTAAAGCTTTTTGATAGGAACCACTAATTTTTAAAAATGATCTTTGAGATGTTTGCTAAAGTTTAAACAGGTTTCTCCTATGTGTTCAAATTTTCTACAGTGAAAAGTCAGAAGAATAAATTGAACCTCACGTTACACTCTTCATTTGTGATTCACTAAGTACTGACTGACTCAAAAGAAAAGCCTGAGATTTATTTATATCCCTTGAGCAGAGTAAAAATAATACTTTAAATATAAAGCATCTAAAGCATTTCAGCAAAGATGTGTTTAAGTCTGATGAACAACAGAGCTATATTTTGAAGGACTAGAGTTAAAGGGTGTTCATACCCCTCAAGGGGAAGTGAAAAGCATAGGTTATTCTGTTTCTGCAACCGTTGGAATATATTCCTTACATGAAGGTGGGAGAGCGGGAGCAGCAAATGAATTAAGGTAAATAGTAGTGATAAAAATTGCCACTTTGTTTAAGTACTACTCATTTATTCTTAAACAGAAAAGCCAGAAACCTAATTATGATTGCAAAAGGATATGGTTTCCTGCTCCAAAATGATTTTGTTTTTATTCATTCACTGCTTTCAGAAATATTTTTTACAGCAACCTAAGCAAGCCTTGGTGATGTTAAAAGAAGGCTTTATAGCCCTATTAAAGTGTAACTGTGACTTAAATCCACAGGAAGCTGAATAGCATTGGTCTGAGAGTCTCCACTTGGGGGCATTATTGAAGAATATAAAAGGAGGAAGAAGGAGGTAGTGAAAATGGAAGAAGTAGTCCAGAGGAAAGAAAAGTAAATAAAGCAAACCTGGGGTTTCCAAAAAGAACTGTGCTCAAATTCACAATTTTACACCTAGACCTTGCTCAAAATCACTTTATTCTGAAAAGAAACTCTGGAAACCAAAAAAAAAAAGTATAGCAGTGGTTCCAATCTCTACAAAGTCCTACAGTACAGATTTGAGAACATTCTCTTGATTTAGAAACAAGTTATATAAAAACCCCATGGGTGGAAACTATTGTGACTTGATTATGGGATTTCTCTCCTACAACGACCAGTCCCCAAAATGTACAGTAGAATCAGTCATCTATTATGGGCCACATCAAGCCCAAGTCTTGGTGGACTTGGCATAAGTGTCATTACTATCAGGGGAGGAATTAGCATTCTTAAGAAAATGAGGACTCTTCAGCCTATTAAACATTGACATGAAGAGAAATACAATGCAAAAAATGCTTATGACTTGACCCTATTATTTAATTTTCTCAGTTGTTTATAAATAACTAATGTTTTACTCTGAGGGGCAAGACTAAGGTATTTATATTTTACAAAACATCAAAAGGGCTTGACTATTCCCTGTGGAGCTCTGGCTTGGCATCTCTGGATGATGTTGGTAACATCTTGGATACTTATTCAAGGAGTATCCCTCAGGCCTTTCTTTCAGAAAAGGCATGATCTCATCTTATTCTGTTGATATTTTAAGGTAAATACCATTCAGTCCAGTGAGCTATCAGTAAATAACACTGATAATGTTAGTTGTTAATGATGATGCTGAACTTACTTGATTCAAAAAGATATATATATGTATATTTTGATATATATACTTGATAATATATATAGATATAGATATTTGATAAATATATATTTAAATTATATTCAGCCTTGAGCAAGGATCTTCCTTCAAAATGAATATGCAAAATTTTTCTACTTACTCTGTAAAAGAATGCTTTTAGTTTCCCATTTATGTATAAAAATTCCAGAATAAGATTATATCACCAAGGCTTATATTCAGTTTTAATTAGCAATCACTACTTCTGAGCTGTACAATGAAATGCTTCAGTAAAAGAAATGGAACATTTTAAGTCTGTCAGTCTTGGCACAATTTTTTTTTTTCAAATTGCACAGATTCGAGAAGTATGCTGAAATACAGATTTTTGACTTCTTCTCCAAGCCATACATCTCTTTTCAATCTCTAGAATTCTTAAAGCTTAGCATGTGCTGGATTTACTCTTAGGTGCTCACAATCACTGTTATTCTCCTCTGAGCTCCTTAAGCCATGACAATTTTCATGTGTGGTTGGGAAATTTCCTTTTACTGTCTAGAATTGTGCAGACTAGAAATAACTTTTCTCAAAATAGCCTGGAAATAATTCTAAAACCTGGGCAGAGAGAGTGGAACATGAAGCAGCATAGCAGGGTATCTGGGCATCATGTAGAAAGGAAAGGTAGTGCATAGACACAGTTTATCCTAGGAAAATAAAGCAAATTTCATAAAATAATTTAAATGTTTATTCAAGTATACCTAAAAATAAATTGGGATAAAGTGAAAATGTTATGCCTTATAGTTAAAGAGTAGAAGATAGGCTCTTTAATTTTCATTTTCTTTTTTTTTCCTAGTATTCTTTTATTATATTTAAAAGTTCACAGGATCAGTAGTAATAATCCTTTCAGTTCCGACATTGGCTTTTGTGTTTTTTCTTTTTTTAAGGTTAGTTTAGCTAGATAATTATTCATTTTTTCACTCTTTTCTAGGAGCCAGTTTTTTTGTCTCATTGATTTTTCTATTGTTTTTTTTGTTTTCCTTTTTTTAAAAATTTCTGTTCAAATACTTATAATTTATTTTAATTGCTTTAGGCTTAAGTTGCCCTTCTTTTTCAGGTTTCTATGGATCAGAAGATCCTAGGTTCGACTCCTGGCTGCCTTCCCCAGTGGCTTACCAGTAAAGAATCTGCCTGAAATACAGGAGACCCCAGAGAAGCGGGTTCCATCCCTGGGTTGGAATGATCCCCTGGAGGAGGGCATGGCAACTTGCTCCAGTATTCCTGCCTGGAGAATCCCCATGGACAAGGGAGCCTGGTGGGTTACAGTCCATGGGGCAGCAAGAGTCAGATAGGACTGAGCAACTAAGAACCACACAGCACAACCTGCAAAATAGGTAGAGCAATCAGCAATTATTTATTCATTCATGGGGTAACTCATTCATTCATTCATTGGGCAACTATTCATAAGCATTAACTGTGCGTCAGGCCCTTTGGCAAGATGCGCTCTTTCAAGTCAGAATCAAATACTGGCCTTATCTGTAAGGAGGTCCTAGCTTGAAGAAAAGAAGGTATATAAATAATCAATTAGGTTAGGGAGGGAGTGGCTTGTAAAGACCTTGAGAAAATATAAAGAATAAAAGGGAGGTAGGGCACAAAGCATCAGGGAAAAGCACAGAGATGACAACTGAAGTGAAGAATGTGTAGGAATTTATTAAGAAAGGTAGGAAGGCTATTCCAGACCATGATGGATGCATAGATATAGGCACCATGCAACATGGATGGTTGAAGAGACTGTGGGAAGTCTGGTGTGATTTTAGTAGGTGTCCTTTTGGGAACAGTGATGGGTTTTGTGTGTTCCAAGTTACTTCAGCTGTGTCTGACTCTGCAACCCTATGAACTATAGCCCACCAGCTTGCCTCTGTCCATGGGATTCTGCAGGCAAGAATCCTGGAGTGAATTTCCATGCCCTCCTCCAGGGGATCATCCCTACCCAGGAATCGAACATGAGTTTCTTATGTCACCAGTGGCGCTAATGGTAAAGAACCCACCTGACAATGCAGGAGATGTAAGAGACACTCTTGGGTTGGGAAGATCCCCTGGAAAAGGGAATGGTTACTCATTCCAGTATTCTTGCCTGGGGAATCCCACGGGCAAAGGAGATTAGAGGGAGTCAATGCAGTCACAGAGTCAAACACAACTGAAGTGACTTAGCATACATGCACAATGGGTTTTGAGGTTACAAATGTAAGCAGGCACCAAGTCATGACAGACTTTTTTGCAGCACATAAAGATTTGGGCATGATACAGCTATCAACTGTGTCAAGTGAGACAGCTCTTCTTAAAGTCACATTTTTTTGCAGATTCACACATGATAACTACTAAATAAGAAAATATATAATGATACAAAGCAATAACTTATTCAACACTGCCTTCTTGGAAACTATCCTTTATTAATCACAACTAGCATATTCATTGAACACTTACATTGTGCCATTCATTGTGCTGGGAAAGGGAGATGTTTAGAAGAGAGAATTTCTTCTCTTAAGTTGCTTAGTAAAGAGTGAGAAAACCAATAGTTAGCAAGTCAGAGCAACACATGTTGATATATAATGGAGGTTCCAGGTGGCTCGGTGGTAAAGAATCTGCCTGCCAATGCAAGAGTTGCAGGAGATGTGCATTTGGTCCCTGGGTTGGAAAGGTTCCCTGAAGAAGGAAAAGGCAACCCACTCCAATATTCTTGCCTGGAGAGTTCTATGGACAGAGGAGCCTGGCAGGCAATAGTCCATGGGATTACAGAGTTGAACATACTGAGCAACACATTGTACACACACACACACACACACACACACACACACACATACACATAAATGTAAAAGAAATTAAACAGATGAGAGAATCCTAGGCTTTTTTGGAGATGTGATGGAAAACATCAGTGAATACAGTTTAATTTGCCTTTTGTAAAAGGTGTAGGAATTTTCCAGAAAGAAGCCCTGCTGTGAAGGAGAATAGAGGGCATTCTAGGAGAAAATAGCTTGTAAAAAGGTTTATAAATAGAGAAAAACAGAAGTGAACTTACTGAAACAGAGGTCAAAAACTAAGAAATTATGATTGAGAAGTCCTCCTTTTGATCTAGTTTGGAAAATGGATATAAAAGTAGTGAATTCTCTAAATGTGTAAGGAGTGGGAAGATCCTTGACCCTATGGTTTTATGTTAGAAGTCGTAAGCATAAAATATATTTTAATTAGAATGCCCAGTTATTACTTAAATCTACAACAATTCTCTGCTTGGAATTATCACAATTAAAATAATAGAGGAAATAGCTTTGTAGAATTAAATAATTTTAACCCCAGGGACGGGGGAGCTGGGTGGGCTGCCGTCTGTGGGGTCGCACAGAGTTGGGCACAACTGAAGCGACTTAGCAGCAGCAGCAGCAGCATGCTACTAATTTGAAAATACAGGTCAGAGAGAAAATATCAAAATGGTAATATCTACATTTTAAAAGCACTATTTATCACTGTTTTTCAATCTATTATTATTGGACAATTACCTTGATGATACTTTGACCACCTGATGTGAAGAACTGACTCATTTGAAAAGACCCTAATGCTGGGAAAGATTGAAGGCAGGAGGAGAAGGGGATGACAGAAGTTGAGACGGTTGGATGGCATCAGTGACTCCATGGACATGAGTTTGAATAAGCCCTGGGAGTTGGTGATGGACAGAGAAGCCTGGCATGCCGTAGTCCATGGGATTGCAAGGAGTTGGACATGACTAAGTTACTGAACTGTACTGAACTGAACCTTGATAATTAAACTACTCAATTACATGTTGCATTGTATTAAACTTTATACAATCATTCATTAGTTCACTCATATAAAACCCAATGAAGAAGCAGAGGGATTTTGTCACCTACTGTTTTACAGATGAGAAAGCAAAGGCAGCAAGGTTAAGTGGCTTCTTGAATTTCCCTGCTGAGTCTCGAGGCAGCAGGATAGGAATCAGGTCTCCTGCTTGCCAGCCTGGCTCAGCTCACTCATTTCTGCTCCCAGTTTTCCACTAATTGGGAATGAATCACCCTGGTGTTCTTGAAAATTAATGATGTTCAATGTTATAAGATGTTGGTTGCCTATGTTTGTTTACTTGTGGCAATTAGTGACCATCTGTTCTGGAGGTGATGTTATTAGACCTCCTTCTCTGGAAACGTTGACTTCTAGGAAGTAGAGCATTTTCAAAGGGTCAGGTTCTCAGGGAAGGACAGTACACAAGTGAACCAAACCTTGGGTTCTCAGGAGGGGTCAGAGATGCTGCATGTCAAACATGATAAGAAGGAAGCAAACTAAGTTGTTTATTCTGTCAACCACAAATTGACACTTGCCATGACTGCTTGCCATCTATCTCTCCAAGGATTAAATCATGTGCTGTTGCAGCTGCTGACCATCAACATCCCCTAAAGGAGTTCAGGGAAGAGGGCGGAAATGAGGCACTCTCTGCTTAGGGAAAAAGATCTTCAGTTAGATATTCTCAGGAGCTGATTTTATGAACCCAGTTCTTATACTTCCTCATACATAGAAAAACACTGAAATCCTTCATGGTGATGACTGTTTCTTGTGACAAACAGAAGATTCACAAGACTAGTAGGAATCTTTTGGAAAAATAAGTGCTTGATAGCATGTACTCCTCCTTTACCGAAATCACATATATATTCTCCTTTCCTTTACTTCTTTGGAACAGTTACTCAGGGCTATCTGAGGTGCTGTCTCCTGGGCTGCATTTCTCATATTGCCCCAAATAAAACTTAAGTAGCAACTTTTTTTTTTTTTTTTAGTCAACAATTCTCTGTTCTTATTGCCTTTCCTTTTTCTCCATCCTCTGTTTTCAAATCATGCTTCCCTTTCCCAATCAGAGTTCCCAACAGAATTTAAACCTGTTTAAGTGCCCTCTAAATGTGAAGAATCAATGTGGTCTCCTGGACCTTGGCTTCCTACTCAAATGACCAAGAGCAGCAGTTTGGAGGAAAAGGGTGTCTCCAAATGTTGTGTACCAAGGAGCTGACTGTGGCATGAAAATGGCAAGAAGGAGTTATGAGAGAAGAAAATCACAGGGCCAGATAAGAGGCAGGATATAAGAAAGGAGCTGCATGGTGATAAGGAATATTATTAGTGACTGCTTTGTTGTGTTGACTTGAAAAATAGTCACAACCTAATAGGTGAGAGTTATGTTTTGTTTAGTGGGAATTTTTAGGACTTCAAGACTGGGAGACAGCATCTCAAGTAATCCTTGAGAGAACTGCTTTGAGGAGGTGAGAGGAGTCAGGTTATATAGGAGTTTTGCAACAAAGGGCAGGTAGTCTCAACATCAAAATATTATTATTAATTAAAGAAACCACATATCCCTGGTTAAGAAATTTAGAGCTTTTCTGTGTGTGGGAAGATGCAAGAGTCTGGGCTCACTGAAATCATTCCTTTCAGAGATTCTCCGCTTTCCTGGGACCAAGGTCCTGTGCTTTTCACATCCTGACTCCCTTGGGCTCACCTTAGGGAGTGGCTACATTTCTGATGGCTGCTAGTTCACAGGTATTCTTCTCCTTCCAGAGTGCTCTTAGGGTTCAGGAACTCACTCTGGAGAGCTAGAATCGCTGATAACTGTGACATTCTTGTTTGCTGATATAGTAGGAAATATTACATTTCTCAGAGGGAATGTTCTGTGCCTTCTGTGATATTGAATTGATTTTTTGGCTTTGTCAGGTATTCTCATGCCAGCAAGGAGACCCAGCCAGCACATTAAATTATAAGGAATTACTTTAATACATGTATGTGCATGCTAAGTCACTTCAGTCACATCCAACTCTTTGAGACTCTATGGACTGTAGCCTGCCAGCCTTCTCTGTCCATGGGATTCTTCAGGAAAGAAGGCTGATTGGGTTGCTTGCCCTCCTTTAAGGGTATCTTCCTGAACCAGGGATCAAATCTGTGTCTCCTGCATTTCAGGTGTATTCTTTACTGCTGGGCCATCTGGGAAGCCCTAATATATGTATACATATACACAAATTCAAAGGCATTATTATTTAATTTCAGCATACAAAACATACATCAAGTTCACTTTGTTTAATACCTAATCTAGAATGTTCAGTGTTTATTTTTAATTTTGAAATACAATAGAGTCCTTTTCAGTCCAGTCGAAGAAGTTCACAAGACTGACTGACCTGACTAATCACACTTCTTAGACAGTTTTTTTCTTCAGATAAAATATTTTTTTCAGCAAAGTAACTGAAAGTTGTCCCTCAGAATCTAAAGAACCTGGGTAGGTGAGGCAGGCCAGTAATAAACTGCATTAATAGATGTGAGATATGAGACATTATAGATTTTATCTTGGGTACTTGAAAGTTGTCATAAAAATGGCATTACAATCTAATTTCTTGGGGGTTGTTTGTGAGATTCTGCAATTCTTCCCTTCGGAACTAACCTATTTACATTCTGGCTGAGTGCAGGAATGTGTTTAGCTGATTCCTCTTAGAAATGTAAATAGAGTCAAGACTGACACACTTATATGGTACAAGGAAAGCTGCATCTCTTCATTGTCACCCCCAGCATAGAAAGCAAACAGGAAGGAGTTGATTGCTATTCTGTGTGTAAAACTTGAGGAAACAACAAAATTCATTCAGAGTGAAAAAAAATTTCACCTATCAGGGTCATTAATTCCATTCCTTTAGATTAATGCTGTACTCCTGAGTAGAATGCAATCCTGAGATATTTACTAGTGTGGAGTGGAGTATCTCCTGTCATATCTATAAACAAGGATGTCACAGCCATCTACACCCTCCAAATGTGAGTTTCAGAACCCAGAGGATCCCCCAAGTAGAGAACAATGCCTGGGATACAGTGGCCTTCCCTCCCTAAGGATGGAGCTGGAGAGGTGGCGGGTACAGAGTGGGGAGGAGGTCAGATTAATCAGACATCTCCTCAGGGGTGGTGAAGGATGAGGAACCTGGTCACAAATGGAGGGTAAGGCTTCTGTTTAAGTGATTTAGCAAGATTGTTGATAAATTGGACCATGAACATAGAAGTTCCCAAAATTAAGGCTAGTTGGAAAAGAATTTGGAGTTTGGAGGATCCTGAGTTGAACTCAATCTATGAGTCTTTGTCACTCCAAAGGTTGCATTTGTTTCTGATTGCCATGACAGTGACAAGTTCTGACAAAGGGGTAGAGGTAAAGAAAGGCAGAACTCAAGGACATTGCTATAAGAGGTAGGCCTATGTGGCAAGGCTTAGTCTTCCAGGTGACCTGTTTGTGGTAGGGGTGGGTACAGCACGAGAGAGGAGTTTTCACGTCCTTACAAGGAGCTTAGAGATCTCCTGCCCCTGGAACTGCTTAGAGATTTCCTGCCCCTGGAAATGCTTAGAATTCGGGGGCTCTGCAGGGATTATAACTTAAAGATCGTGCCCTTACTTGAGCCACTTACTAGAGGAAATGAATCTTTGGACTCACAGTTCCATTCCCAAAATATAAAAGGAAAGAGTGGGACTTTTTAAAAGAAAGAAATGTGTGTGTGTGTGTGTGTGTGTGTGTGTTTAAAGCAAGATCAGCAAGATGGATAAAGATATATGGGTTAATTGCTGAATCTGCATCTACCTGCATCTTTACGTGGCAGATATGAATGCTTTATAGGTAATGAGGTCCTCACAAGAGAGTTTTCACCTAATGGTCTGACATTTACAAAGTTGTAAAATGTAGAAGGAGATTTAACAAGAAGAATGAACTGCCCTCCTGTATATTAACACAATTATGCACCCAGGTACATGTTTAGGAGTAAATAATATAATTATAGTATTAGAATTCTCCAAAGGATATCCAGCAGACATTGCAATTTGCATTTTAATTTGTTTTCTATTTGAAATTTCCAGGTCCTCTAAGCCTTTTCAGCTCTTCCTGCGGTCTCTGCCATCTTGTGCTTTGTAGCAGGGCTTGGCAGGACTAATGGTACACTGAGCTTTCAACCTCTACTGTTCAAGATGGAAGCTAGGGTGGAGGTGGTTCAAATCTTTTAACATGGAGATGCTGTTGTACTTGGAAGCCAGAAGTTCTGAATAGCCATAAGACTTTGATGCCCACCTCCATATTTCTGACTATTAGTTTGCCTGTAATATTTGACTTTTCTGTTCCTTTCCTAACTTCCTTCCCTAAAGCTTTTGGGGGACCCAGAAGTCTGCTAAAATAGCCTAACTTTTGAAATATTTGTATTTAAAGTATAAGAAGAAAGTAACATTTTGGAGCCACTAGCAGCAATGAAACAGTTAGAGAGTCAGTTAAAAGAGGGAGAGGACATTTCATTACTGGTCTCTGCTTGAATGATGCTTTTTTTTTCTGTCAAAACTGTGAAATCTCTTCTCTACCTGAGTTCAGCTCCCCTGAATCACAGGAGCTTAAATACTTCTTCTTGCTTTCTGAAGTCCTCCAATCTAGGGGACTTTGAGCAATTGGAAATCTTTGGTTTATTATTGATTTGAGTGGATCAAATGAAAGATGTGCTGTGCTGTGCTAAGTTGCTTCAGTTGTGCCTGCCTCTTGGCAACCACATGGACTGTAACCCACCAGACTCCTGTCTGTAGGAATCTCCAGGAAAGTATACTGAAGTGGATTGCCATTTCCTTCTCCACAAATGAATAACAAATTGTAAAGTTGACAGTTCAGAGTTTTCTGTGTCTTTTTCTTACATATTCCTAATTTTCAGTGTTCTCTTATTTCCCAGTCCCCTATGTCTACCTTTCCTATATCTATATGGCTTATCCTGACAACCCCAGGTGATGCTGGTCTTCCTCACTAAGCTACCATAGCACAGCGATCAAGTCTTCTTCAGCTAATTTTGTTCTAATTCAGTACTTTTCGAGCTATAATGTGCCTGTATATCACCTGGGGATCTTGGGAAAATGCAGATTTTGATTCTTAGGCCTGGAGTGAGGCCTAAGATTCCATATTTCTGACCGACTTTCAGGAGATAACCATGTTGCTGATCTTGAGGTTTTAACTGATCTGTATGTGTTGGTCTTGACTACCCAATTATGCATTTAATAATCATGAACCATGAACACCTGGTCTTGTACTGCCTGTTTGGCGTGTTGATGAGCAAGTGAAGAGGGCCCATGAGCTCACTCACTAATGGAGACAGGGGAGAAGATAGGTGCTTGGATGTCAAGACACACGTATCAAGAACTGTGAAGGGTCTAAGATTTTACCCTACTTGGCAAGCTTATAAACTGCATCCTGCAGTTTCAGGAATGCTGACAGAAAACTCAAGACTCCTAAGTCAGAGACAAAGGGCCCTGTTTTACCCATACCGATAAACTGTAGCCAGAATATCATTTGTGTTGGTTTTCTGAGCCCCACTTGCCACTGGGGACAAGGAAACGATGACTCCTGCATATTCAATTGTTAGGGGAAGCACATCGATTGAAACTGCCCACCCTGGCCAGGCACCATAGTAACCATTTGCATGAGTTTTTTTTTAGGACAGGAGGTTCTGGGATGGAACTAATAAGCCTCCACCAACAGGAAGATTTTGGGAATGGTCGAAAGGAGACACCACATGTCTGACCACCGCCCAGAACCCTCTCTGGCATCCATCTTTGCTGAACAAGGTGTTCACCACCAGGAGGGACTCTGAGTCAGAATGATCGGCTAAAGACAACCCAGAAACTAATCCCATCACCATAAAACCTGAGATTTTAAGCCAGGTGGCAAAGCTGTTCTCCTAGGTTCCCTTACCCTACTGCTCTCCACCCGAGTATCCTTTCCCAATAAAATTTCTTGCTTTGTCAGAAAATGTGTCTCCTGAGACAATTCATTTTGGAGTGTTAGACAAGAGCCTAGTTTCAGGCCCTGGAAGGGGTCCCCTTTCCTGCAACACAATGGTCCAATTATAGGAGAGAATTCAAGTTTAGGAAATTTATAATGAGGCTGAAAGCAAACCTTCTCAACTTTGACTGTAAAGACAGACATTATATCTGTCATTCTGGACAGTAAATATGTCTTTCATCTGCCCAGAGGTAGATCCTTTGTCTTTCAAAACTTTTTGCTATTCAGGCATCCTTGAAAGATAGTCTGGATGAAAAACTGTCAGTGCCTCTGTTCACAAGATATGCAGGAAACTGAGACTCACGGAGAGTTGTGCTTTAATACACAGGTGAACAGAGCTTCCCTAGCAGTTCAAATGGTAAACAATCTGTCTACAATACAGGAGACCTGAGTTCAATCTTTGATTCCATCCCTGGGTCAAGAGGATCTCCTGGAGAAGGGAATGGCTACCCACTCCAGTATTTTCTCCTGGAGAATTCCATCAGGGAGCCTGGCAGGCTACAGTCCCTGGGGTCTCAAAGAGTGGAACATGACTGAGTGACTTTCACTTTCACACAGGTGAACACATAGATGGATTGGATGGTCTTGATGTATGAATTTACTATGGCATTCAGTCGCTCAGTCTGACTCTTTACAGCCCTATAGACTGTAGCCTGCTAGCCTCCTCTGTCCATGAAATTTTCCAGGCAAGAATACTGTACCAGTTACCATTTTCTACTCCAGAAAATTTTCCCAACCCAAGAATTGAACTCTCATCTCTGTGTATCCTGCACTGGCAAGCAAATTCTTTACCATGAGTGTCACCTGAGAACCCAATGAATTTGCTCTAGCTGCTGTAACAAATTACCACAGAGTGACTTAAAACAGTGAAAAAAAAAATTTTTTTTTCACAGTTCTGGAAGCTAGAAGTCCACAATCAAGGTGTTAACACGACCATGGCCCCTCTGAAGACTCTAGGGAAAAATTCTCCTGTTTCTTCCTAGTTTTTAGTGGGCCCTGGAAATCCTTACCATTCCTTGACTTGTAAATGTATTACTCTAATCTCTGCCTTTTTCATCACATGCTCTTCTTCCCTATGTGTCCATGTCACTATGTCCCTAAATATTCCTTTCCTTAAATGGAAAGGACACTAGTCAATGTCTTTAGGGCCCAATGTAATCCAGTATGACATTTTCTTAGCTTGATTGTATTTGTAAATACCCTATTTGTAAAGAAGGTCTTCACAGATACTTTTAGGACACCAACTCTTGAGGAGTGCTCAAACTCATGTCCATTGAGTCAGAGATACCATCCAACAATCTCATCCTCTTTTGTCCCCTCCTCCTCCTGCCTTCAGTCTTTCCCAGCATCAGGATCTTTTCCAATGAGTCAGTTCTTCACATCAGGTGGCCAAACTATTGGTGTTTCAGCTTTAGCATCAGTCCTTCCAATGAATATTCAGGACTGATTACCTTTAATATTGACTTGTTTGATCTTGCTGCTGTCCAAGGGACTCTCAAGAGTCTTATCCAATACCACAGTTTAAAAGCATAAATTCTTCAGCACTCAGCTTTCTTCACAGTCCAACTCTCACATCCATACATGACTACTGGAAAAATCATAGCTTTGACTAGATGGACCTTTGTTGGCAAAATAATGTCTCTGCATTTTAATATGCTGTATAGGTTGATCATAACTTTTTTTCCAGGGAACAAGCCACTTTTAATTTCATGGCTGCAGGCACCATCTGCAATGGTTTTGGAGGCCAAGAAAGGTAAGTCTGTCACTGTTTCCATGGTTTCCCCATCTATTTGCCATGAAGTGATGGGACTGGATGCCATGATCTTAGTTTTCTGAATATTGAGCTTTAAGCCAAATTTTTCACTCTCCTCTTTCACTTTCATCAAGAAGCTCTTTAGTTCTTTTTCCCTTTCTGCCATAAGGGTGGTGTCATCTGCAAATATGAGGTTATTGATATTCCTTACAACAATCTTGATTCCAGATTGTGTTTCACCCATCCTGGCATTTCCCATGATGTACACTGCATATAAGTTAAATAAACAGGGTTACAATATACAGCCTTGGTGTACTTCTTTGCCAATTGGAACCAGTCTGTTCCATGTCCGGTTCTAACTGCTGCTTCTTGACCTGCATACAGATTTCTTAGGATGTAGATAAGGTGGTCTGGTATTCCCATCTCTTTCAGAATTTTCCAAAGTTTATTGTGATCCACACAGTCAAAGGCTTTGGCATAGTCAATAAAGCAAAAATAGATGTTTTTCTGGAACTCTCCTGCTTTTTCCATGATCCAGCAAATGTTGGCAATTTGATCTCTGGATCTTCGGCCTTTCCTACATTCAGCTTGAACATCTGGAAGTTCATGGTTCATGTACTGTTGAAGGTTGGCTTGGAGAATTTTGAGCATTACTTTGTTAGCGTGTGAGATGAGTGCAATTGTGTGGTAGTTTAAGCATTCTCTGGGATTGCTTTTCTTTGAGATTGGAATGAACACTGACCTTTTCCAGTCCTGTGGCCACTGCTGAGTTTTCTAAATTTCCTGGCATATTGAGTTCAGCACCTTCACAGCATCATCTTTTAGGATTTGAAATAGCTCAACTTGAGTTCCATCACCTCCACTAGCTTTGCTTGTAGTGATGCTTCCTAAGGCCCACTTGACTTTGCACTTCAGGATGTCTGGCTCTAGGTGAGTGATCACACCATCATGATTATCTGGGTCATGAAGATCTTTTTGTATAGTTCTTCTGTGCATTCTTGCCACCTCTTCTTAATATCTTCTGCTGCTTTTAGGTCCATACCATTTCTATCCTTTATAGTGCCCATCTTTTCATGAAATATACCCCTGATATCTCTAATTTTCTTAAAAAAAATTAGAGCACCAGAACAAGTTTCTTATCTCAATATTTCTTTTTAATCTGTGCACTGATAACTAATACCTACACTTCTTTTTGGAGAAGGACAAAATCTTGCTGTGTAACAACAGTCCATTTTAGAGGAGATGGTTATATGGCTTGCTGAATTTTATGCTATTTCAGGAGGTGTTTTCTTTGTTAGAGAATAGTTTTTTAAGGTCTGAGAAAACCAGAATGAAATAATTCTTCAGTTCCTGATAAATCTGGACTTCATTCCCAATTTTCACTGTCTTTATTTTTATTCTTTAAATGGACATTCTTCTACCCAACCCTCCCAGCTTTCTATCCACATTCTGTTTTTATATTTTGTTATGATTTTAAATTTCTGGTGCTTGCCACTACCTCAGGAGTAATTTGCCATTTGAAGTCATATTTCTTATGAAAGGTAAGACTCTGCCCTTCCTCAAAAAGAAGTGTAGGTATTAGTTGTGAGTGCACAGATTAAAAAGACATTTTGAGGTAAGAACTTGTTCTGGGGCTCTCATCATCTTTACAGATGCCAGATCTGATCAATAAAGTTGCACGTGAGCCTGTTTATCACACTCAGTTATAAAACCAGACTTTCTTCTTTTCCTGAATGCCTGAGAATATTGTTTCTTTTGTCTCATATCTGTTTAAGATAAGACAGAGTATGCAATGGAAGGAGGGCAAAGCCATAAACGATCCCATAGTTAGGTTCTTCTAGTTCCCTCTTGTTTCTCAAGACAGCTTTTTTTCCTTTTTTTTTTTTTTTTTCTTATAGAACAGTCATTATTCCACTCATGGGGTACAATTAGGACAATAGATGAGCATATAACAATTGAATGAGCAAGAGCATGGAACGGAGAGCTGCCTTATTTGCCCTCAAGAAACCTGCAAAGGTGTTGATGCAGGGGAGAGCCGTACATCCTCTCATTATCTTACAATTCCATGAAAGCAAAGGCCATTCTGACAAGAGTTCCATGAAATTAAGCTATGCCTTTGTTTTAGAACCTAAGCCTACAGTGAAAATTTACTGATATGGTTGCAGTTCACTACAGCGAATATCACAAGACAGATGATCAAAGGATTTATTTTCAGTCCAGATCATGAAGCAGTCACTGTCTATAGCACACATTTTCCTCTGCTCTTGGCACTGTCTCACCACAGTAAAAGATTCTATAGCTCTTCACCACCCTCGTTTTCTAGCTATCATGTTCATTCTTTTTACACCTGCTCAACCCAGTAAAAAGTTTGCCCAATTCCACTATTATCACCTCCCTCAAATTGTACTCATATATCATCTAAATTTTGCTGGAATAATGTTTATATCATATTCACTCACATGGAGGCACAAATATAGTTTCCTTTTTTTACTCCTTTTTTTGGGGGGAAATCTTCCATTAATGTTCAGGACACTATACAAACTAAAGACAGAAACATGAATGTTGGACTGTGCTTCTCAGGAGCTCCCTTCTGTGGGTGAGTGGATGGGGTGTGGTGCACAATATAAGGAAGAAAGATGGAAATATGAAATGTTAGCAGGATTAAATGAATGGAATAATGAGCACACATGGTGAGGAACATACAGTGTAGACTAAAAGGGTCAGGGACAGAAGAAACAGAAGACTGAAATGAGTTATGAAAAATAATTTACATATAACGATGTCAAACTGTGGAATTGAGTTTAGGGAAATAGTGAGTGCAAAGGGTAGGAAACTGTACTCAATGGATGGCAAGCAGGGCAGCTTAACTATCAGTATACATTCAATTTATTGACTGATGTTTGGGAGACCCTCATTCTGGTCCAACTCTAGCTTAACAAGAGAATGTTGAATGCCCAGTGGGCTTCATTAAAGTGGGTGTGAAATATGTTGCATGCAGAAATATGAGTGTATATTATGGAAGGTTGCAATACACTCACATATTTAAAAAATGGAAAGAAAACCCTGGTCTTCTGTAATTAGCTATATCACTTCCTTCCATTTACTGTGATTAAAGGCAATACTTGATAGTTCCACAGAGCTTTCGGTACTGATCCATACCTCTTGGGTAGCAGCCATTTCCTTTTATTTTACATATTGTGGTAAAAGACAAAACAACAGTATATTAATAACATCGGTTATAAAGGAGAATCTGGGGGAAAATCACATAATACTGTGATTCTTTGAATTCAGGACTGTGAGACATGTTCTACACATGTGTGTTTCTTTTTTGTTTCTTTCTGTGAAAGGTCCCTGTCTGTCCAGATAACAAAGGGAAACACTTGGATGCTCTTGGGTGTTGTCTGTTGGCAGTGCTGTGCTCTAAGTTCAAAACTGAATAGTTGACAGCACTGCCAGCAGCTTGATATTTCCACTGCTCATTTTCTGTGGCGCCTAGTCTTTAGGCAGTGGGAATGAGCTTCAGGGGTGTGTATTTGTGCGTTGAAGGTGAGGACAGAGGACAGAGGCTTATAATCAGGTGAAATAAAAAAGGACGTCTGTGTGGGTCTAATTGCCCTTGTACAGTGAGTCAGCTAGCCTTAGTCTTGCTGAATGGGAAAAAAAGAGACTCTGAGAGGTGGCATGAAGGTGTGGGAAATCTTCAGAGAAACACTTTGAAAGTTAAAATACCCTCTTCATAAATTAGAGAAAAGGATTACCTAATGTTCAGATACAGTAGGTTTTATTGTTTTGTTTTGTTTTTGTATTGGCTTTGCTCTGCATATTTGGGAGGTTTCTGAAGAAAATACCTCCCAGAGGCGCATGTGTATAAAGATTCAATAAAGTTGTTCAAGTTTTCAATACAGTTTCATTCAAAATTCTATGTGCCTTTTAAACGTCAGCTATGTGTCCTTCATTATGCTGAAGGAGGTACAAGAGGAGAATGTGATGAGCTCACATTCCTGTTGAGGAAGATGAGAGTACAAGAAGGCAAGTTCCTATTTGACAGTGTAGTAGTAAATTCGGTTCAATGTTTCCCCAGTAAATTAGTATTGTTGAAGTTTTATTAACTGTACAGTAAGGAAGAACATGATCTTTGCTATTTTTCACTTGATTTCTTGAGACTATTTGAGCATATATTTCTCTATTTGTACATGATAGGACACATTTCATCAGATTATAATATGATGCTGGCAACTGGTTCAACAGTTCAGTTCAGTCGTTCAATCGTGTCTGATGCTTTGCAAAACCGTGGACTGCAGCACGCCAGGCCTCTCTGTCTATCACCAACTCCCAGAGTTTACCCAAACTCATGTCCATTGAGTTGGTGACACCATCCAACCATCTCATCCTCTGTCGTCCCCTTCTCCTTGCCCTCAATCTTTCCCAGCATCAGGGTCTTTTCAAATGAGTCAGCTCTTTGCATCAGGTGGCCAAAGTATTGAAGTTTCAGCTTCAAAATCAGTCCTTCCAACAAACCCAGCACTGATCTCCTTTAGGATGGACTGATTGGATCTCCTCGCAGTCCAAGGGACTCTCAAGAGTCTTCTCCTTCACCACAGTTCAAAAGCATCAATTCTTCAGCACTCAGCTTTCTTTATAGTCCAACACTCATATCCATACATGACTACTGGAAAACCATAGCCTTGATGAGACAAACCTTGTTGGCAAAGTAATGTCTCTGCTTTTTAAATATTCTTTCTAAGTTGGCCATAACTTTCTTTCAAAGGAGTAAAGGTCTTTTAATTTCATGGCTTCAATCACCATCTGCAGTGATTTTGGAGCTCCAAAATCAAAGCCAGCCACTGTTGACACCGTTTCCTCATCTATTTGCCATTAAGTGATGGGATCGGATGCCATGACCTTAGTTTTCTGAATGTTGAGGTTTAAGCCAAAATTTTCACTCTCCTCTTTCACTTTCATCAAGAGGCTTTTCAGTTCTTCTTCACTTTCTGCATAAGGGTGGTGTCATCTGCATATTTGAGGTTAGTGATATTTCTCCCAGCAATCTTGATTCCAGCTTATGCTTCTTCCAGCCCAGTGTTTCTCATGAGGTACTGTGCGTATAAGTTAAATAAGCATGGAGCCAATATACAGCCTTCACATACTCCTTTTCCTATTTGGAACCAGTTTGTTGTTTCATGTCCAGTTCTAATTTTAACTTGTTGATCTGCATACAGATTTCTCAAGAGGCAGGTCAGGTAGTCTGGTATTCACATCTCTTTCAGAATTTTCCACAGTTTATTGTGATCCACACAGTCAAAGGCTTTGGCATAGTCAATAAAGCAGAAATAGATGTTTTTCTGGAACTCTCTTGCTTTTTCCATGATGCAACGGATGTTAGCAATTTGATATCTGGTTCCTCTGCCTTTTCTAAAACCAGCTTCAACATCTCGAAGTTCACAGCTCATGTATTGTTGATGCCAGGCTTGGAGAATTTTGAGCATTACTTTACTAGCGAGTGAGATGACTGCAATTGTGTGGTAGTTTGAGCATTCTTTTGCATTGCCTTTCTTTGGGGTTGGAATGAACACTGACCTTTTCCAGTCCTGTGGCCACTGCTGAGTTTTCCAACTCTGTTGACATATTGGTGCAGCACTGTCACAGCATCATCTTTCAGAATTTGAAATAGCTCACCTGGAATTCTATCACCTTCAATATCTTTGTCCATAGTGATGCTTTGTAAGGTCAACCTGAGTTTACATTCCAGGATGTCTGGCTTTAGGTGAGTGATCATTCCATCATGATTATCTGGGTCGTGAAGATCTTTTTTGTACAGTTCTCTGTATTCTTGCCACCTCATCTTAATATCTTCTATTTCTGTTAGGTCCATAGCATTTCTGTCCTTTATCGAGCCCATCTTTTCATGAAATGTTCCCTTGGTGTCTTTAATTTTCTTGAAGAGATCTCTAGTCTTTCCCATTCTGTTGTTTTACTCTATTTCTTTGCATTGATCACTGAGGAAGTCTTTCTTATCTCTTCTTGGTATTCTTTGGGACTCTCCATTCAAATCGATACATCTTTCTTTTTCTCCTTTGCTTTTTGCTTCTCTTCTTTTCACAGCTTTTTGTAAGGCCTCCCCAGACAGCCATTTTGCTTTTTTGCATTTCTCTTCCATGGGGATTGTCTTGATCCCTGTCTCCTGTACAATGTCACAAACCTCTGTCCATAGTTCTTCAGGCACTATGTCTATCAGATCTAGTTCCTTAAACCTATTTCTCACTTCCACTGTACAATCATAAGGGATTTGATTTATATTATACCTGAATGGTCTCGTGGTTTTCCCCACTTTCTTCAATTTAAGTCTGGATTTGGCAGTAAGAAATTCATGATCTGAGCCAGTCAGCTCCCACTCTTTTTTTTGCTGACTGTATAGAGCTTCTTCATCTTTGGCTGCAAATATAATCAATCTGATTTCTATGTTGGCCATCTGGTGATGTCCATGTGTAGAGTCTTCTCTTGTGTTGTTGGAAGAGGGTGTTTGCTATGAACAGTGTGATCTCTTGGCCAAACTCTATTAGTCTTTGCCCTGCTTCATTCTGTATTCCAAGGCAAATTTACCTCTTACTCCAGGTGTTTCTTGACTTCTTACTTATGCATTCCAGTCCCCCATAATGAAAAGGACATCTTTTACGGGTGTTAGTTTTAAAAGGTCTTGCATGTCTTCATAGAACCATTCAACTTCAGCTTCCTCAGCGTTACTGCTCAGGGCATAGATTGGATCACCGTGATATTGAATGGTTTGCCTTGGAAACGAACAGAGATCATTCAGTCATTTTGAGATTGCATCCAAGTACTGCATTTCAGACTCTTTTTTTGACTATGATGGCTACTCCATATCTTCTAAGGGATTTCTGCCCACAGTAGTAGATATAATGGTCATCTGAGTTAAATTCACCCATTTCAGTCCATTTTAGTTCGCTGATTCCTGAAATGTTGATGTTCATTCTTGCCGTCTCCTGTTTGATGACTTCCAGTTTGCCTGATTCCTGGATCTAACATTCTGTGTTCCTATGCAATATTACCCTTACAGCATCAGACCTTGCTTTTATCACCAGTTACATCCATAACTGGGTGTTGTTTTTGCTTTGGTGCTGTGTCTTCATTCTTTCTGGAATTATTTCTCCACTGATCTCCAATATCATATTGGGCACCTACCTACCTGGGGAATTCAGCTTTCAATGTCCTATCATTTTGCCTTTTCATAAGATTCATTAGGTTCTCAAGGCAAGAATACTGAAGTGGTTTGCTATTCCCTTCTCCAGTGGACCACATTTTGTCAGAACTCTCCATCATGACCTGTCCATCCTACATGGCCCTGCACTGCATGGCTTAGTTTCATTGAGTTAGACAAGGCTGTTTCCATGTGATTAGATTGGTTAGTTTTCTAAAACTAACTGGTTCAACACAAATCACCAAATGGGCACTTAATTTGCTCTGCTCAGTTGCTCAGTCCTGTCTGACTCTTTACAATCCCATGGACTGTAGCCCTCCAAGCTCCCTTTTCCATGGAATTTTCCAGGCAAGAATACTGGAGTGGATTGTCACTTCCTCTTCCAGGAGATCTTCCCATCTCTGGGACAGAACCTGCATCTCTTGCATCTCCTGCATTACTATGAAGATTCTTTACCACTGCACCACCTGGGAAGTTCAGAAACTTAATAAATACTAGTTTTTTTCCCTCTCCCCATGACTAAGTTCATATATGGAACTCTAAAGTTCCAGAGACAGAATTTCTAAACCTGAGCCTCAGGCTTTTTGGGAATAATCTTCTAATACAAGTACCTCCACTGCTTTGGAATCACTGCTCCCTTAGCTTCTACTAGAAGAGACATGGGTTTTCCTGATAGCTCATTTGGTAAAGAATCCACGTACAAAGCCGGAGACTGGCGTTTGATCCCTGAGTTGGGAAGATCCTCTGGAGAAGGGAAAGGCTCCAGCATTCTGGCCTAGAGAATTCCATGGACTATATAGTTCATGAGGTTGTAAAGAGTCGGACAAAGAGTGAGAAACTTTCATTCAGTAAAAGAGAGATACTGAACCTTAGGATTGGTGGAGAAGGGGTGCCACTACCAGGTCATTATTTGCCTCTACTACTTGCTATGCATCTGAAAAATCCTGATTCACTATCTCTGTTATTTCACATTATTTCCTTCTTCCTAGATACTCACTTCTAGAAGATGCTCCTGATTAATGCTATTTCTTAATGCCTATCATTTCAACCCTAATATTGACAATTCAATGGTTTGTATTTTTCTATCTTTGTTTACATTAAAAAATGAGTTTGTTACTAGCACACACTCTGTTTCATGTGCATATGTGTATGTAACATGTTGAATAATAGTTCTAATAATAGTCATTTGCTTATGCAAAATTTGAAATTTTCGATATATTCCAATGCCTTTAAGAAATGGAAAATCAGTTCGAATTGTAATTAACTACTGAAAATGATTCAACAGCTCAGATCAGTTAAATTGTTTGTCCAAAGTCCACAGCTAGTTAGACTCAGAATTTAGTTTACAGATCTAATCATGCCAAATTTAAAGTCTGTATTCTGCACAAAATTTATTAAAATAATTTTCAGTGTTCAGTAAAAGGTAACCTGACTAGTGGTAGAGGCCCTACTCCATTTCTGTGGCTCACGATTTGGTACTAGAAATTGAGATTGTTCTGGGGACTGATATCTCTGCAGGTGATGGCTGAGATCCTTGAAAGAGTAGGAGAGGTCGGTCTGAAGGAGGGGCTTCTAGTTAACCCAGTAGCTGGAAGGTAAATGCAAAAGATGCAGAATATACTGTATGGGAAGCTTTTGAAGAGATCAAGCCCTGAGCCTTTGAAGTGGGAACACTGACTAAGACCCAAGACTACTAGAGAACTAATCCTCAGTTCAGTTCAGTCAGTTCAGTTGCTCAATCATGTCCAACTCTTTGCGACCCCATGAATTGCAGCATGCCAGGCCTCCCTGTCCATCACCATCTCCCAGAGTTCTCTCAGATTCATGTCCATCGAGTCTGTGATGCCATCCAGCCATCTCATCCTCAGTCGTCCCCTTCTCCTTCTGCCCCCAATCCCTCCCAGCATCAGAGTCTTTTCCAATGAGTCAACTCTTCGCATGAGGTGGCCAAAGTAATGGAGTTTCAGCTTTAGCATCATTCCTTCCAGAGAAATCCCATGGCTGATCTCTTTCAGAATGGACTGGTTGGATCTCCTTGCATTCCAAGGGACTCTCAAGAGGCTTCTCTAACACCACGGTTCAAAAGCATCAATTCTTTGGCACTCAGCTTTCTTCACAGTCCAACTCTCACATCCATACATGACCACTGGAAAAACCATAGCCTTTACTAGACAGACCTTAGTCAGCAAAGTAATGTCTCTGCTTTTGAATATGCTATCTAGGTTGGTCATAACTTTTCTTCTAAGGAGTAAGCGTCTTTTAATTTCATGGCTGCACTCACCATCTGCAGAGAACTAACTCTAGGGAGTATCAAATAGTGAGAACTCACATAAACAAAATGACTTGAGTACAAACCTGGCATCACCCAACCGCCAGTAGCACCCTGTGTAGGATGCCCTATCTAAACAACAAACAAAACAAAAATACAAACTGAATCATCAGCAGACAGGATTACTACCTTTCTCAGCCTTGCCCATCAGAGGAAAAACAAACAAAAACTCAGCACAAATCTCACAATAATCAAAGCTTACACAAACCACTGGACCAGCCTTAGGAGGGCAGAAAGCAAATGGAAGAAAGAATTCAAATTTCTTCAAGGAAAGAATTCAACTTTCCTTGAAACCTGGGTAAAGGAGACCTCAAAAACAGTAAATTAAAAAAAAAAAGCAATAAATAGGCAAAGAAATACTACAAATGAAGTAACAAGGTAGAAACACAGAAGTCCAAATAAATGAAAAGGAAATAGGCAAACTATCTGACAAAGAATTCAGAATAATGACAATAAAGATGATCAAAAACCTTGAAAACAAAAAGGAGACAATGGAAGAATCAATTAACAAAGACCTAGAAGAATTAAAGAATTAACATGCAGAGACAAATAGCACAATTACAGAAATTAAAAACACTTTAGAAAGAAGCAATAGCAGAATATCTGAAGTAGAAGGATGAATCAGTAAGCTGGAAGATAAAATGGTGGAAATAACTTCTGAAGAGCAGAATAAAGTAAAAAGAATGAAAAGAACTATGGATAGTCTCAGAAGTCTCAGAGACCCCTGGGACAATATGAAATGCACCAACATTCAAGTTATAGGGGTCCCAGGAGGAGATGAGAAAAAGAACAGGTATGAGAAAATTTTTGAAGAGATTATAGTTGAAAGTTTAGCCAACACGGAAAAGGAAATAGTCAATCAAGTGAAGAGGGACAAAAAGTCCCATATGGCATAAACCCAAGGAGAAACACACCAAGACATATACTAATCAAACTAACAAAGTCTAAACACAAAGAAAGAATATTAAAAGCAGCAAGGGAGAAGCAACAAGTAACATACAAGGGAAACCCTGTATGCTTAATAGCTGATCCTTCACTAAAACTCTGCCAGCCAGAAGGGGATGGCAGGATATACTTAAAGTATTGAAAGGGAAAAATCTACAACCAAAATTATTGTACCTGACAAGGATCTCACTCAAAATTGATGGAGAAGTCAAAAGCTTTACAGAGAAGCTAAAGTTAAGAGAATTCAGTACCACCAAACCAGCTTTACAACAAATGTTAAAGGGACTTATATACTCAAGAAATACAAGAAAACAAAGAAGATCTACAAAATCCACCCCAAACAATTAAGAAAATGGCAATGGGAACATATATATCAATAATTACTTTGAATGTAAATGGATTAAATGCTCCAACCAAAAGACACAGACTGGCTAAATGGATACAAAAACATGACCCATATATATGCTTTCTACAAGAAAGTCACATCAGAACTAAAGACATGTATAGACTGAAAGTGAGAGGATGGAAAAATATTCCCTGTAAATGGGAAGCAAAGGAAAGCTGGAGTAGCTATCCTCATATCAGGCAAAATAGACCTTAAAACAAAGAAGATTACAAGAGATAAGGAAGGACAATACATAATTGATCAAGGGATCAATCCAAGAAGAAGACATAACAATTGTAAATATATATGCACCCATCAGAGGAACACCTCAATACATAAGACAAATACTAACAGACATAAAAGGAGAAATTGACAGTAACACAGTAATAGTAGGAGACTTTAACTCCCCACTCACACCAATCAGATCTGTCACACCAAGACAGGTCATCAAAACAGAGAATTAATAAGAAAACACAAGTCTTAAACAATACATTAAATGTGATGGATCTCATTGATATATTCAGGACATTTCATCAAAATGCAGAAGAATACACCTTATTCGCAAGTGCACATGGAACATTCTCCGTAACAGACCACAGTTTGGGTCACAAATCAGACCTCAGTAAATTTAAGACAATTGAAATTATATCAAGCATCTTCTCTGACCACAACACTATGAGACTAGATATCAATTACAAGAAAAATACTGTAAGAAACACAAAGACATGGAGATGAAACAACACATTTCTAAATAATCAACACTTTACTGAAGAAATCAAAAGGGAAATAAAAAATATTTGTAGAAACAAATGACTATGAAAACACAACAACTCAAAACTTATGGGAAGCAGCAAAAACAGTTCTAAGGGGGAAGTTTATAGCAATACAATACTACCTCAAGAAACAAAAAATGCTTTGAACAGACAACCTAAATTTACACCTAAAGCAACTGGAAAAAGAAGAAGAAGAAGAACAACAACAGAAAAAGAAAAAAGAAAAAAGCCCACAATTAGTAGAAGGAAAGAAATAATAAAGATCTGAGCAGAAACAAATGAAAAACAAAGAAAGAAACAATGGTAAAGATAAATAAAGCTGAAAGATGTTTCTTTGAGAAGATAAAGAAAATTGACAAACCTTTAGAAATACTCATAAAAAAAAGAGAGAGAGAATAATCAAATCAGCAAAATTAGGAATGAAAAAGGAGCAGTTACAAAAGACAATGCAGAAATACAAAGGATTATAACAGACTATTATGAACAACTATATGGCAATAAAATAGATAACCTGGAAGAAATGGACAGATTCTTAGAAAAGTTCAATCTTCCAAGACTGAACCAGGAAGATATAGAAATTATGAACAACCCAATTATAAGAACTGAAATTGAAGCTGTGATCAAAAATCTCCCAAAAAACAAAAGCCCAGGACCAGATGGCTTCACAGGAGAATTCTGTAAAACATTTAGAGTAAAGCTAATGCCTATCCTTCTAAAACTCTTTCCAAAAATTGCAGAGGAAGGAACACTTCCAAACTCATTCTACAAGGCCACCATTGCCCTAATACCAAAACCAGACAAGACCACACAAAGGAAGAAAACTACAAGCCAATATCACTGATGACCATAGATGCAAAAATCCTTAACAAAATTTTAGCTAATAGAATTCAGCAACACATCAAAAAGCTCATACAACATGATCAAGTTGAGTTTATTCCAGGGATGCAAGGATTCTTCAATATACAGAAATAAATCATTGTGATACACCATATTAACAAACTGAAAGATAAAAGCCGTATGATCATCTCAATAGATACAGAAAAAGCCTTTGACAAAATTCAGCACCCATTTATGATTACAACTCATCAAATGGTCATAGAAGGAACATACCTCAACATAGCAAAGGCCATATATGACAAGCCAACAGCAAACATTATTCTCAATGGTGAAAAACTGAAAGCATTCCGCCTAAGATCAGGAACAAGACAAGGGTGTCCACTTTCACCACTATTATTCAACACAGTTCTGGAATTTCTAGGTATAGCAATCAGAGAAGAAAAAGAAATAAAACTAATTCAGATCAGAAAAGAAGAAGTAAAGCTCTGTCTGCAGATGACATGATACTGTACATAGAACACCCCAAAGATAGTATCAGAGAACTACTAGAGCAAATCAGTAAATTTAGTAAAGTTTCAGCATACAAAATCAATACACAGAATTCACTTGCATTTCTGTATACTAATAATGGAAAATTAGCAAGAGCAATTAAGGAATCAAACCCATTCACCATTGCAACAAAAATAATTAAATATATAGAAATAAACTTACCTAAGGAAACAAAAGAACTGTACACAGAAAATTATATGACATTAATGAAAGAAATCAAAGATGATATAAACAGATTGAGAGATATCCCATGTTTCTGGGTAGGAAGATTCAATGTTGTGAAAATGACTATACTACCAAATTCAGTCTACAGATTCAGTATGATCCCTATCAAGTTACCAATGGCACTTTTAAAAATTTACTTATTTATTTTAATTGGAGGCTAATTACTTTACAATATTGTAGTGGCTTTTGCCATACATTGACATGAATCCCATTTTTCACAGAATTAGAAGAAAAAAATTCATAATTCATACAAAAACACAAAAGACCCAGAATACCCAAAGCAGTCTTGAGAAAGAAGAATGGAGCTGGAGGAATCTACTTTTCCGACTTCAGATTATGCTACAAACCTACAGTCCTCAAGACAGTATGATTCAATTCAGTTCAGTCACTCAGTCCTGTCCGACTCTTTGCAACCCCATGAATCGCAGCATGCCAGGCCTCCCTGTCCATCACCAACTCCCAGAGTTCAGACTCAAGTCCATCGAGACAGTGATGCCATCCAGCCATCTCATCCTCTGTCGTCCCCTTCTCCTCCTGCCCCCAATCCCCCCCAGCATCTGAGTCTTTTCCAATGAGTCAACTCTGCATGAGGTGGCCAAAGTACTGGAGTTTCAGCTTTAGCATTATTCCTTCCAAAGAAATCCCAAGGCTGATCTTCAGAATGGATTGGTTGGCTCTCCTTGCAGTCCAAGGGATTCTCAAGAGTCTTCTCCAACACCATAGTTCAAAAGCATCAATTCTTTGGCGCTCAGCTTTCTTCACAGTCCAACTCTCACATCCATACATGACCACTGGAAAAACCATAGCTTTAACTAGATGGACCTTAGTCGGCAAAGTAATGTCTCCGTTTTTGAATATGTGTCTGCTAAGTTTGCTAAGTCGCTTCAGTCGTGTCCGACTCTGTGTGACCCCATAGATGGCAGCCCACCAGGCTCCCCCATCCCTGGGATTCTCCAGGCAAGGACACTGGAGAGGGTTGGCATTTTCCTCTTCAATGCATGAAAGTGAAAATTGAAAGTGAAGTCTCTCAGTCATGTCCGACTCTTCTGCGACCCCATGGACTGCAGCCTACCAGGCTCCTTTGTCCATGGGATTTTCCAGGCAAGAGTACTGGAGCGGGGTGCCATCGCCTTCTCCGTGAGGATAGAGACTGTACCTTTTTTCCTGTTTCCCTGGTTTACAATAACAGCATCATTCTGGTGGGGAAAGCAGACCAGTTTTGGCAGCCCTGGTGGGAAAGGTGGATCTTGCATTTACCTAGGTTGGGGGCGGGAGGACCCTCTCTGGAGGGAATGCTAAACGGGTATACATGAGTAAGAAAGGAGGCTCTGGGTTCACACACACCCGTGACAACAGGGCAGGCTGGGCTGGAGGCCTTGCCCTTGAGTTTCTGAAGCCCCAGGGCTCTTGCTAAGACCCCATATAAATATAAAACTGAATTTCAGAAAGTTTAACTGATTTAATAAGCAGCAGGAGGGGAAAAATCCAGTTCTCTTAATTCCTAGACCAGGGTTCTTTCAACCGTCACACTTCACACTTGACATCTCACACATTCATCAGTTATTATAAATTAATCTTTAATTAGAAAAACTAGCTATTTTGGAGCTTATTCCATGTTTCTAACAGCAATTCCATCCAAAACAAGGTCACACAACAATGCAAAACCTTCTAGAGACCTTATCAGGAATAATGTGTGTTTATATCCTCTACCAAAGAAAACAGCAGGAGGCACGAGCATGGGAAACACAGAGTCCTCCAGCTTAAGCCATCCTTCTTGAATCCCTCTTCTCCAGCCAACATGAAAATGTTACTAACGTCTATCTATTTGAAATCAAATCTACAGTTATTTCAGATATTAATTTTGTGGCCAAATCATTCCAGATGAGTGATATTAAACTGTTAACCTTGGTACATGCTGATCCTAAGGAATCCATTTCTAACACCTCAAGGCAAGAAAAGTGCACTTCAAATAATTTTATTTCCATCTAAGAACTTAACCATTTGAATATGTGTGGATCACAATAAACGTCAGGAAGCAACTGTTAGAACTGGACATGGAACAACAAACTGGTTTCAAATAGGAAAAGGAGTACATCAAGGCTGTATATTGTCACCCTGCTTATTTAACTTATATGTAGAGCACATCACGAGAAATGCTGGACTGGAAGAAACACAAGCTGGAATCAAGATTGGCAGGAGAAATATTAATAACCTCAGATATGCAGATATCTCAAGATGACACCACCCTTATGGCAGAAAGTGAAGAGGAACTAAAAAGCCTCTTGATGAAAGTGAAAGTAGAGAGTGAAAAAGTTGGCTTAAAGCTCAATATTCAGAAAACGAAGATCATGGCATCCGGTTCTATCACTTCATGGGAAATAGATGGGGAAACAGTGGAAACAGTGTCAGACTTTATTTTTGGGGCTCCAAAATCACTGCAGATGGTGATATTAGCCATGAAATTAAAAGACACTTACTCCTTGGAAGACAGTATGGTACTGGCACAAAAACAGAAATATAGACAAATGGAACAAGAAAGAAAGCCCAGAAATAAACCCATGCACCTATGGGTATCTTATTTTTGACAAAGGAGGCAAGAATATACACTGGGGAAAAGACAGCCTCTTCAATCAATGGTGCTGGGAAAACTGGACAGCTACATGTAAAAGAATAAAATTAGAACACTTCTTAACACCATGCACAAAGATAAACTCAAAATGGATTAAAGACCTAAATATAAAGACCACAAACTATAGCACTATTAGAAGGAACACTAATAGGCAGAACACTCAATGACATAAAGCAAGCTCCTCTATGACCCACCTCCTGGAGTAATGGAAATAAAAACAAAAAAGTTAACAAAAAATTAAAATTAAAAAAAAAATAAACAAGTGGGACCTGATTAAACTTCAAAGTTTTTGCCCTGCAAAGGAAACTATAAGCAAGGTGAAAAGACAACCCTCAGAATGGAAGAAAATACTAGCAAATGAAACAACTGATGAAGGATTAATTTCCAGCAGCTCATATAACAATGCCAGAAAAACAGCCCAATCAGACAGTGGGAAAAAGGCCTAAACAGACATTTCTCCAAAGAAGACATATAGAAGGCTAACAAACACCAGAAAAAATGTTCAACATTGCTCATTATCAGAGAAATGCAAATCAAAACTGCAATGTGATATCACCTCAAACTGGTCAGAATGGCCATCATCAAAAAATCTACAAGCAATACATGCTGCAAATGGTGTGGAGAAAAGGGAACACTCTTGCAGTGTTGGTGGGAATGTAAATTGATACAGCCACTATGGAAGACAGTATGGAGATTCCTTTAAAAACTAGGAATAAAACCACCATATGACACAGCAATACCACTCCTAGGCTTATACCCCAAGGAAACCAAAATTGAAAAATATACATTATCCCACTGTTCATTGCAGCACTATTTATGATAGCTAGAATATGGAAGCAACCAGATGCCTATCAACAAATAAATAGATAAAGAGGTTGTGGTACACATACACAAGGAAATATTACTCAGTTACGAAAAGGAACATCTTTGAGTCAGTTCTAATGAGGTGGATGAACCTAGAACCTATTATACAGAGTGAAATAAGTCAAAAAAGCAAGATAAATACAGGATAAATACAACATAAATAAATAAATATAAATTATTATAAATAATAATTCTATCACATATATACAGAATGTAGAAAAATGGAACTGAAGAATTTATTTACAGGGAAACAATGGAGAAACAGATATAGACAATAGACTTATGGTCATGGGAAGAGGGGAGGAGAGGATGAGATGTATGGAAACTTCCATTACCATATGTAAAATAGATAGCCCATGGGAATTTGCTGTATGGCTCAGGAAACTCAAGCAGGGGCTCCGTATCAACCTAGAAGGGTGGAACAGGGAGGGAGATGGGAGAGTTTCAAAAGAAGGGGGTATATGTATACCTATGGCTAATTCATGTTGAGGTTTGACAGAAACAACAAAATTATGTAAAGCAATTATCCTCCAGTTAAAATTTTCTTCCATAAGAATTTATTAGATAGAATAGGTCAATATTTTATTCAATGATCGGCTTTTAATAAAGACCTAGAATGCCTTACATCAGGAGGGTCGTTTCACATATACAATATTCCAGATACCATACTGCATGCTTGCATGCTAAGTTGTGTCTGACTCTTTGTGACCCCATGTACTGTAGCCTGTCCAGATGCCATAGCAACTCATAAATTGGGTAATAGAAATGGAGGGTTCTGTCCTCATACACTTCATCTGTTGCCTATGTCATAAACTAGCCCTACTTACAATCTCAGCTGATTTCAATTATGTATTCACAAATATTCCTTAAGACTATGCTATGTGCTAGATTTATATGCAGGATTTTGGTTAACCTTCATAAGTAATTTACATGCACATTTTAAAGTAACTCTGTGAAGTCTATTAGTATCTCCATTTTTAAGGTGCAAAAACTGAGATTGAAAAATGTTAATTAGTCAGACATCAAGCAGGTGATTGAGCTTCCCAGGTGGCACATTGGTAAACAATCCGCTTGCCAATGCAGGAGCCACAGGAGATGCGGGTTCAATTACTGGGTTGGAAAGATCCCCTGAAGGAGGAAATGCAGCCCACTCCAGTATTGCCTGAAAAATTCCATGCAAAGAGGAGCCTGGCAGGCTACAGTCCCTGGTGTTACAAAGAGTCTGATACGACTGAGGGACTGAGCACACATGCAAGCAGCTGACATTAATCTTTACACACAAGTCTGACATAAGAAATGCACATGCAAGTTTGTTATACTTCTGGCTTCAGTTCTTGATTCAGTAATTTAGCAGCAGCCCAAAGCTGGATAGATTGATTGAGGCTGTTCCAGAATCATAGTTATCCCACCCTCTCTACTAACATTCCCTTACATCCTATAGTCTTTATTATCACCTGAAGTAGCCAGATTAGGTGGTAGTCCTTGTTCTATGATCCCCTGACCAATTCGGAAATTCTGTCTTGATGTCCTTGTCTCCCTGGACTGGCCCAGTCTGCTTTGTGATGGGATCCCCTGCATACTTCAGTCCTATTTTCTCCATACCAAAACAGAACATGAAGCACCTAAAACCCTTTAATATCTGATGCATTTTAGTCTGAAGTCAGACTGTTAGCCACAGCTGAGTGGTTCTTTTTGACAGAAGTTTCTATAACCAACATCATTCCTCCCCAATACTCCTTGCCTTTGCTATATTTAAAACCATGTTTTTTTTTTTTTTAAATTAAAAAAACGACATCTTCATAGCAGAGTCTGTCTCTGGCTCCACTGAAGCATGGCAACCTCTCACTAGAGGAAAGAATTTCCATGGATTGCTCAGTTGCAGTGCTCAATTAGTCTTTGAATATACCTATATATTTCCCCCTCTGCTTCCCCATAACACACTGTCAAATATGTCAAACGCAGAGTAGCTTTCTGATGTGAACGTTGGCTCATTATGTCCCAGCTGAGACCATTAAATTCTGTTTCTTTAAGACCAATGGAAAGGGTAGATTTTCAGTTCCTTTGACAGAGCTCATCTTAAATCTCCTCCCTATTGTGAGATAGATAGTTGGTGACAAATCAGTAATATTTCAGACCCCAGACTGGCTATTCATAGGATTGAGATTTCTGGGATAGACAACAAGGAGCTATTGAATGAGCATATACATTGCTGGTGTTGCATCCTGCCTTGTGTCAATTTTAATGGCATCATTTTGTTCCTATAAGAGAGAGTTTCTCAATTTTGGAACTACTGTCATTTTGGATGAAGTAACACTTTTGGGAGGCTTCCCTGGTGGCTTGGATGGTAAAGAATCCACCTGCAATGTGGGAGACCTGAGTTCAATCCCTGGGTTGGGAAGATCCCTGGAGGAGGGCACTCCAGTATTCTTGTCTGGAGAATCCCCATGGACAGAACAGCCTAGCAGGCTACAGCTCATGGGGCCACAAAAAATCAGACACGACTGAGCAACTGAGCACAGCACAATACTTCATTGTGGGGAGCTGTCCTCTGCATTGTAAGATGTTACCACCTGCCTAGCTTATACCCACTATATAACAGTGACACATCCTATAAGTAGCGATAACTAAAAATGTCCCATGAACAAAATCACACCCAATTAAAAAACAATGCTTTAAGATATTCCAGGGGACTTCCCTGGTGGTTCAGTGGACTTGGGTTTCATCTCTGATTAGGAAACTAAGATCCCATATGCTGTGGGACAACTAAGCCTTCCCACCACATCTAGAGAAGCCAGGACGCCAAATTAGAGAAAGCCTGAATGGTGCAATAAAGAGTACATATGCTGCAACCAAGATCCAGCACAACCAAAAATAGAAAAAGGTATTCTAAGAGTATGTCTCCCTCAAGTCAGCTCTGAATCCAAACAGAAATCTACATTATGTTAGTCACTCAGTCGTGTTTGACTTTTTGGGAGACCAGGGACTGTAGCTTCCAGGCTCACTGTCCATGGTATTTTCCAGGGAAGAATACTGGAATCAATTGTTGTTCCCTTCTCCAGGGGATCTTCCTGACTCACGGGTAAAACCCAGGTCTATCAAATGACAGGCAGTTTCTTTACTGTCTGAGCCACAGGAAAGTACCACATTATAAGATAGTCGGCATACAAGCACTCTATGAATAAAAGTCACTAAAAGTTTACGTATAAAAGTCACTAAAAAAGACATAAAAGTCACTAACATAGCCAGACAGAAAAAACTGCAAATCAGGGGAAAGTGTGTTTGCAATAGATTCCAAATTCTGGTTGCTTACCATTCCTTATACTCCCAAGTTCACCACACTTCCACTTCTATGCTGCTCACTGATATTTGGAGCTCAACTGCTCTCTTGTAGCATGTAAGAGTCCCTATTACAGGTTGGACCAAAATTGTATTCCCTGGTGACTCCACACATTCTCATGGCTTTACTTTTCTTCCCAAGTATCCATGAAACATTGCTTTTAGGTGTTGTCTTCTCCAATAATCTTGTAAATAGAGAAACAATGCACATATTCATTATCTTGTCCTTTAAGATTTTTGTATACACATATGTATGTTTTCAGTATATAACAACTAAAGAAATGCATAATGAGGGATTTAGACACCATAATAGGATTTCAGATCAGATATAAACACCAGTTTATAAACGTTATAAAATTAGAAAGGGATTCCCTGGTAGCTCAGCTGGTAAAGAATCTGCCTGCAGTGCAGGAGACCCTGGTTCAGACCCTGGGGCAAGAAGATCTGCTGGAGAATCTACTCTTGGGCTTAGAATTTTTGGGGTTAAAGTTAGAAAGTCTTCTAATCACATTTCTACATAAGTATGAGACTAGCTTTGGTTCTTAGAATTCAGAACTAGGGTCCTTTGAAGAATTTCTTCACTTATGATCATATAGGCCAGTATTCTTTAAACTGTGTTATGTAGTATCAGTAATTTCTGAAATATGTGCCCTCAATATTGGTGTTATTTATAAATAAGTGAACTTTTAAATCATACTAAATATTAATGAGTCAAATTTTTTAAAAATAGGTATTTTATAAGTTGAAATTATTTTTTCTTTCTCTATTTCCACAAAGTCATTTTATTACTCTAAGGTTGTTGATCCCTATCTAAAAACCATTTCTTAGTCTTCCACTGATAAACCTCAGGGAGCCTGAATCTGGAACATAATTTTGTGACCATAGGCATATGGTGTTGTCATCTGCAGAGAGATTCATAGCATTCATTTTTAAACTGGTCCTTCATCCCTTACATGTGAAATCTAAAAAAGAAATGAAACAAATGAACTTACTTACAAAACAGAAAGAGACTCACAAACATAAAAATAAAACAAACTTACAGTTGCTGAGGGGAAGCATGAGGGGGACAGGATAATTAGGGAGTTTGGAATGGACATGTACATACTGCCATATTTACAATGGATAACCAACAAGGACCAACTATAGAACACATGGAAACCTGCTCAATGCTATGTGGCAGCCTGGGTGGGAAGGGAGTTTGGGGGAAAATGGATACATGCATATGAATGACTAAATCCCTTCATTGTTCACCTGAAACTATCACAACACTATTAATCAGCTGTACCTTAACACAAGATAATAAACTAAAAAAAAAAAAAAAAAAGTGTTCCTTAATACAAAAGATAATAAGAACTATCTGGTAGTCCTTGAGAGGGATCAAGCACTCATATAGCAAGTTATGGTAGAGTCTATGCCTTTTTATAAGGATTCAAGGACACAAAGCAACCTTGTCTTTAAATATTGGAACTCCTTGGTCCCCTGATCCTAAACTGGGGGAAATTTCTGTCTCTGCCATCCCTCTGTGATAATTATGAGCTAAATCTTTGAATTTCAATTTTGCAAATATGCAATAACCTGGATTTAGAGCTAGAAAAAAGTTTTAGAGATTCCCTTGTCTTTTATATTTTCAGAAATAATAATAGTAGGGCACTCAAGATCACCCAAGTCTTCTCCTTATGTCCCTATGTCCATGTGGGCCACATAGCTATTCTCTGAAAATTATTTTTATGGTTAATTCATGATACAGCAGTTTGGAGCAAGGAATGTTAGGATCATGAATCAAGATAAACTGAAGGTGGTCAAACAGGAGATGGCAAGAGTGAACATCAACATTTTAGTGAAATAAATATCAGTGAAATAAAATGGATGGGAATGGGTGAATTTAATTCATATGACCATTATATCTACTACTGTGGGCAAACTTCCCTTAGAAGAAATGGAGTGGCCTTCATGGTCAAGAAGAGTCAGAAATGTAAAGCCTGGATGCAATCTCAAAAATGACAGAGTGACCTAAGTTTGCTTCCAAGCCAAACCATTATCACAGCAATCTAAGTCTAGGCTCCAACGACTAATGCCAAAAAGATGAAACTGAACAGTTCTATGAACACCTACAAGACATTCTCGAAATAATGGCTAAAAAAAAGGGATTCTTTTTTTTTTTTTTTTTTGGATAAAAAATATACTTTTTATCATAAGGGACTGGAATGCAAAAGTAGGAAGTCAAGAGATACCTGGAATAACAGGCAAGTTTGGCCTTGGAGTACAAAATGAAACAAGGCAAAGGCTAACAGAGTTCTGCCAAGAGAATGCACTGGCCATAGCAAACACCTGCTTCCAACAACACGAGAAACAACTCTACACATGGACTAGATGATGGTCAATACCAAAATCGATTGATTATATTCTTTGCAGACAAAGATGGAGAAGCTCTACAGAGTCAGTGAAAACAAGACCAGGAGCTGACTGTGGATCATGAAGTCCTTACTGCCAAATTCAGACTTAAAGTGAAGAAAGTAGGGAAAAACCACTGGATCATTCAGGTATGACCTACATATATTCAAGGGATTACATCTGATAGACAGAGTGTCTAAAGAACTATGGACCGAGGTTCAAAATACTACTCAAAATGTGGTGACTAAAACCATCCCCAAGGGGGAAAAGAATGCAGAAACACAAAATGGCTGTCTGAGGAGGCCTTACAAATAGCTGAGAAAAGAAGAGAAGCGAAAGGAAAAGGATAAAAGGAAAGACATCTATCTGAATGCAGAAATCCAAAGAATAGCAATGCGATATAAGAAAGCCTTCTCAAGTGAATAATGCAGATAAATAGAGGGAAACAACAGAATGGAAAAGACGAGAGATCTCTTCAAGAAAATTAGAGATTCCAAGGGAACATTTCATGCAAAGATGGGCACAATAAAGGACAGAAACTGGACCTAACAAAAGCAGAAGATATTAAGAAGAAGTGGCAAGAGTACAGAGAAGAACTGTACAAAAAAATGTCTCAATGAACAGGATAACCAAGATGGTGTGATCACTCATCTAGAGCCAGACATCCTGGAGTGTGAAGTCAAGTGCGGCTCAGGAAGCATTATGAGCCAAGCTATTGGAGGTGATGGGATTCCTGCTGAACTATTTAAAGTCCTGAAAGATGATGCTGTGAAAGTGCTGCACTCAATATGCCAGCAAATTTGGAAAAATCAGCAGTGGCCACAGAACTAGAAAAATCTCAGTTTTCATTTCAATACCAAAGAGAGGCAATACCAGAGAATGTTCAAGCTAGCACACAATTGCACTCATTTCACACACAAGCAAAGTAATGCTCAAAATTCTTCAAGTAAGGTTTCAATAGTACATGATCCTAGAATTTCCAAATGCACAATCTGGATTTAGAAAAGAGGAACCAGAGATCAAATTGCCAAATCTGTTGGCTTAAAAATCAAGAAATCAAGAGAAAAATCAAGAGAATTCCAGAAAAACATCTACTTCTGCTTCATTGACTATGCTAAATCCTTCTACTGTGTTGATCATAGAAAACTGTAGAAAATTCTTGAAGAGATGGGAATACCAGACCACATTACTTGCCTCCTGAGGAAGCTGTATGCATGTCAAGAAGCAACAGTTAGAACCAGACATGGAACAATGGGCTGTTTCAAAACTGGGAAAGGTGTATATCAAGGCTGTATATTTTCACTCTGCTTATTTAACTTATATGAAGAGTACATCATGTGAAATACCAGGCTGAATGAAGCTCAAGCTGGAATCAAGATTGCTGGAACAAATATCCTGGAAGAAAATAATCTCAGATATGCAGATGACACCACTCTAAAGTCAGAAAGCAAAGAACTAATTGCTGCTTGTTGATGGTGAAAGAGGAGAGTGAAAAAGCTGGCTTAAAACTTAACATTCAAAAACCAAGATCATTGCACATGGCCCTATCACTTCATGACAAATAGCTGGAGAAACAATAGAAATAATGACTGCCTTTATTTTCTGGTTCTCCAAAATCACTATAGACAGTGACTGCAGCCATGAAATTAAAAGATGTTTGTTTCTTGGAAGAAAAGCTATGACAAATCTAGACAGCCTATTAAAAAGAAGAGACCTCACTTTGCCTATAAAGGTCTGTCTAGTAAAAGCTATAGTTTTCCACTAGTCATGTATGGAAGTGTGATTTGGATTGTAAAGAAGGCTGAGTGCCGAAGAATTAATGGTCTCAAAATTTTCTGAAGAAGACTCTTGATAGTTTCTTAGACCGCAAGGAGATCAAACTGGTTAATTCTTAAAAAATCACCCCTGATTATTCATTGAAAGGACTGATGCTGAAGCTGAAGCTCCAATATTTTGGCCATCTGATGGGAAGAGCTGACTCATTGGAAAAGACCCTGTTGCTGAGAAAGATTGAAGACAGAAGAAGAGGGAAACAGAAGATGAGATGGTTGGATGGCAGCATTGACTCAATGGACACGTGTTTGAACAAACTCCAGGAGATGGTGAAGGACAGGGAAGCCTGGCATGCTGCAGTTCATGGGATTGCAAAGCATCAGACACTACTGAGTGACTGAACAACAGCAACAACAGTTTTAATATTAAAAAAAAACAAAAAAATAATAAATCAAATCCCCCTTCTATGCAAATATTAGGAATATTTAGCACATTTCTAGAATTCATCTTGACTCTCACTCAGATTAGAGCAGTTAGACAGAGTCACTGAAACATTCTCATCATTAAGATTGATGTGAGTCTTTGAAGGGAAGCAAGTTGAAAGGGTGAGTAAACCTCCATTTTCTTGAGGCACTAAGGGAACTCTCAGTCTCTGAGGTTTCTGTTTAGGGATGTCACTGGGAGTGTGTACATGCATATGCCCAAATAAATATGTACTAATACATCAGAATGGTTTTTAAGTTGAAATAAATGGAAAATAGCACAAATGACAGTGCTTTTACATACACTGTCATTACATAATCATATGACCTGGAGCAGAAGGAATTTCTGCTTGTTTCTGAGGCCAGATGCTCATCTCTAGTGTTTCAATCTCTGTCTATAACAGTAGAAGATTGTGGTTGTTGTCAAATCTGCTTCTCCTCTGGGGCAAGACAGTTGGTGGTAGTAGGTGTGATCATGCATCTCTGCTGTGCTACATTTCACTCTGCTCAGACTGACATTGTTCCATATTGCTACTTCTGGTCCAGACACCCTTCCAGAGCTCAGAGCTCATGTCTTCTTTCTTCCTTAGAGCACTGCTCCTGCTTAGGACAACAAGAGACCACTATGGGTAGCACTTTTCTTACTGTAGTCCCAGGAGCTGCCACCAAGCCATGATATTCCTATCTGATGTACATTGTGATTCTGAGTGAACTTGTCCAAAGTCTAAAAACTTCTGACTTGATCCACCACTCTCACAACCTAGAGAGGGACAGTGATTTTTCCATAGTCTTCTTCTTGTGGTCACTCTTCTATAGTCACAGGGAACACAAGTTCTGCTTCCCCTCAGGTCTTTATTCTGGTAAGTTCCACAGCCTTTCTTTATATTTTCCTATTTAAATTTGAAGCAAGAAAATGGACTTTTATCCCATATATCCAATCTTAGGTTCTGTAATGAGAAGCCCATGAAATAGATCTGAATCCAATCCTCATTCTGGAACCAAGTCCAACAAATGTTTTGTAGGACTTAGAGGAATGAAGCCAAGCAATAACAAGCTTAAGGATCTATGCACAAGAAACATGTCCAATGTTATAAGCCTTGAATTTCTTCTTCTTTTTTTTTAATATAACATTTGTGAAAGGTGACTAAGCACTTATTGTATGTAAGACACTGTTCTGAATGGCAGTGATATAGTATTGAACAAAACAATAAATTTCTTCTCCAAGGGAATAATTTTCTCTCTTTCATTTATCGTGTGTATGTTTATGTGCATGTGTAGTATAATACAAGTTCATAAGTATTTTCTATATAATGTGTGGATATGTACTTATTCAAACACTTGCAGACATGCAAGAAACTGTGTTCACACATATATCAAGAGTAGCTGATAGCAACTGACATACAAAGTAAAGTTTTACCATATCAGCTGATCTCCACAGGCTCCAAAAGCCTGTGCTCTCATTGGGAAGATTCCCTGTAGAAGGAAATGGTAATCCACTCTAGTATTCTTGCCTGGAAAATCCCATGGATGGAGGAGATTGGCAGGCTACATTCCGTTGAGTGCCAAAGAGTCGGACACAAGTGAGCAACTTCACTTTCTTTCTTTCTTCCCTCTATACTACACAGTTTGCACTGCTGTGTTTCACACTCTCTAACTTAGGAGTCCACTCACTGAAACTATCAGGGCAGGGGAAAAAATAAAAAATTCTCCTTTAAGATGTTCAAGAACTGTCCCTCCCTCCTCCACATGACAGCAGGAGAACCAAGGTCAGTTCACAATAAAAAAAAAGAGCAGAAACAGCCTCCATCTAAGGGCAAAACACTCCCGTATCGGCTGCCCCACTTTTAGCACCCTGGATCAATATTGATGTTCATTACCATAAAGAAGAAACATTTTTGCCTTGTACAAGTGTGTCAAATTTCAGTTCAGTTCAGTTCAGTCGCTCAGTCGTGTCCGAATCTGTGACCCCATGAATCGCAGCACGCCAGGCCTCCCTCTCCATCACCATCTCCCGGAGTTCACTCAAACTCACGTCCATCGAGTCCGTGATGCCATCCAGCCATTTCATCCTCTGTCAACACCTTCTCCTCCTACCCCCAATCCCGCCCAGCATCAGAGTCTTTTCCAATGAGTCAACTCTTTGCATGAGGTGGCCAAAGTACTGGAGTTTCAGCTTTAGCATCATTCCTTCCAAAGAAATCCCACGGTTCATCTCCTTCAGAATGGACTGGTTGGATATCCTTGCATTCCAAGGGACTCTCAAGAGTCTTCTCCAACACCACAGTTCAAAAGCATCAATTCTTCAGTGCTCAGCTTTCTTCACAGTTCACCTCTCACATCCATACATGACAACTGGAAAAACCATAGCCTTGACTAGATGGACCTTTGTTGGCAAAGTAATGTCTCTGCTTTTGAATATGCTATCATAAATTTTCTTCCAAGGAGTAAGCGTCTTTTAATTTCATGGCTGCAGTCACCATCTGAGTGATTTGGGAGCCCAAAAAGATAAAGTCTGACACTGTTTCCACTGTTTCCACATCTATTTCCCATGAAGTGATTGAACCACATGCCATGTTCTTAGTTTTCTGAATGTTGATCTTTAAGCCAACATTTTCACTCTCCTCTTTCAATTTCATCAAGAGCCTTTTTAGTTCCTCTTCAGTTTCTGCCATAAGGGTGGTGTCATCTGCATATCTGAGGTTATTGATATTTTTTGTGGCAATCTATATTCCAGCTTGTGCTTCTTCCAGTTCAGCGTTTCTCATGATGTATTCTGCATAGCAGTTAAATAAGCAGGGTGACAATATACAGCCTTGATGCACTCCTTTTCCTATTTGGAACCAGTCTGTTATTCCATGTCCAGTTCTGACTGTTGCTTCCTGACCTGCATACAGGTTTCTCAAGAGGCAGGTTAGGTGGTCTGTTATTCTCATCTCTTTCAAAATTTTCCACAGTTTATTGTGATCCACACAGTCAAAGGCTTTGGCATAGTCAATAAAGCAGAAATATATGTTTTGTGGAAGTCTCTTGCTTTTTCCATGATCCAGTGGATGCTGGCAATTTGATTTCTGGTTCCTCTGCCTTTTCTAAAACCAGCTTGAACACCTGGAAGTTCACGGTTCATGTATTGCTGAAGCCTGGCTTGGAGAATTTTGAGCATTACGTTACTAGCATGTGAGATGAGTACAATTGTGTGGTAGTTTGAGCATTCTTTTGCATTGCCTTTCTTTGGGATTGGAATGAACACTGACCTTTTCCAGTCCTCTGGCCACTGCTGAGTTTTCCAAATTTGCTGGCATATTGACTGCCACACTTTCACAGCATCATCTTTCAGGATTTGAAATAGCTCAACTGGAATTCCATCACCTCCACTAGCTTTGTTTGTAGTGATACTTTCTAAGGCCCACTTGACTTCACATTCCAGGATGTCTGGCTCTAGGTGAGTGAGCACACCATCTTGATTATCTTGGTCATGAAGATCTTTTCTGTACAGTTCTTTATATTCTTGCCACCTCTTTTTAATATCTTCTGCTTCTGTTAGGTCCATACCGTTTCTGTCCTTTATCGAGCCCATCTTTGCATGAAATGTTCCCTAGGTATCTCTAATTTTCTTGAAGAGATCTCTAGTCTTGCCCATTCTGTTATTTTCCTCTATTTCTTTGCATTGATCGCTGAGGAAGGCTTTCTTACCTCTGTCTGCTATGCTTTGGAACTCTGCATTCCGGTGCTTATATCTTTCCTTTTATCCTTTGCTTTTCACTTCTCTTCTTTTCAAAGCTATTTGTAAGGCCTCCCCAGACAGCCATTTTGCTTTTTTGCATTTATTTTCCATGAGGATGGTCTTGATCCCTGTCTCCTGTACAATGTCACAAACCTCATTCCATAGTTCATCAGGCACTCTACCTATCAGATCTAGTCCCTTAAATCTATTTCTCACTTCCACTGTATAATCATAAGGGATTTGATTTAGGTCATACCTGAATGGTCTAGTGGTTTCCCCTTCTTTCTTCAACTTAAGTCTGAATTTAACAATAAGAAGCTCATGATCTGAGCCACAGTCAGCTCCTGGTCTTGTTTTTGCTGACTGTATAGAGCTTCTCCATCTTTGGCTGCAAAGAATATAATCAGTCTGATTCCAATGTTGATCATCTGCTGATGTCCATGTGTAGAGTCTTCTCTTGTGTTGTTGGAACAGGATGTTTGCTATGACCAGTGTGTTCTCTTGGCAAAATTCTGTTAGCCATTGTGTTGCTTCATTCCTACTCCAAGGCCAAATTTACTTGTTACTCCAGGTGTTTCTTGACTTCCTACTTTTGCATTCCAGTCCCCTATAATGAAAAGGACATCTTTTTGGGGTATTTGTTTAAAAAATCTTGTAAGTCTCTATAGAACTGTTCAACTTCAGCTTTTTCAGCATTACTGGTTGGGGCATAGACTTGGATTACTGTGATATTGAATGGTTTGCTTTGGAAATTAACAGAGATCATTCTGTCATTTTTAGATTGCATCCAAGTACTCCATTTCAGATTCTTTTGTTGACCTTGATGGCTACTCCATGTCAACCTTAGAAGGTCTTAACACAGAGATGAAGACTTTCATTCCCAGAAAGCTGGTAAATGTGTGTAACAGTGTGTCCTTGAGAAGAGTAGCAGGTCATACAACATCCATGTACTGATCAAGCAGATTTTAGTATACTTGTCTCTATTTACAGAGTTTCAGAATTCCCACACCACGTATCCCACTGCAATCACATGTCCCCTTATAGGATTCCTGGTAATCATTTTGTAAATACAAGTTCTATAGTTTGAACTATATTTTTCTCACACTTCAACATACTCAACACACACACATGTGTTTATCTCTGTAGAGCCTACTATGGTTTTGACCATTTTATATAGATTGCTTCATTTCATCTTAATAACAGCATTGTTATGTGGGTCAAGCAGGTATTATTTTACAATTCATTAATGAGTCCAAAACTCAGCTTCAGAAAGAAAATTATTTCCAGCTCCATTATTTGGTATTCTTACTATTTAAAAATGCTATGGATATCTGAAGACTTTAGCATTTTTAAAACCACAGTTTACTAAAAGGAAGAGAGAATTGCTATTTCCACAGGTAAAGAGCATTGTGGAATAGCCTTCCCTCTAAGGGCTGTGAACTATGAACTCGGTCAGGGTTTAAAATAAGAAAACAGAATGGAGAGAACCCCTGTCTGTAGGGTGGCAGGCTAGTTGTAAATTTTTATGGTGGGTACCTAGTGTAGAACCTGACCCAACATGAATACTTAGCGTGTTTCATGTTAAATGAATGAATGAATAAGTGTATATGAATAAGTTTTATAACCTAACAATGCATTGTGGTAGCCAAATCCAATGTAAGCCTTCTGGGGTGCATAACTTAGAAAATAATATGCTATATGAAATAGGGCAAATGCCCCTTTCTAGAAACACAAGTATCTGCAAGAAGTAATCCCAACCAGCCTCTGAAGCCAACTCAGTTCCCACCATTTACTACATATTGATCTATGTACAGCCAATGAACCTCTTAAGAAAACTGGAAGTCAGGTTTGTGGTATAGAGAAAGGTATCCAAGGCTTTTTAAACTGTAAAACTCCATTTAAATGTAAAATAAAAGTTACTCTCTATTGAACATCTATGTATATGTCAGGCGATTTTGGTGTCAAAGTCTTTAATTCTTATAAAATCATAAAATGAGATTTCCGTTTTATAGATGAGGAAACAGAGCTCATTCTTAAAGTGTCCACCCACTCTAGAATGTTTGGTTCTAGTGACCATGGTCTTCCATTTATCGAAACTATGATTCTACCCAGGAGCTTCAAAATTTCCCCACTGAACAACTAATCCAAGCCAAGCTTCCCAGTTTAACACTGTAGACCCTCACATCAATGTCTCTGCTTGTCTTCTGAACATTTTCTGACTGTTTTACTGACTCCCTAAAATATGCTCCTGGTTCTGGCTACAATAGCTTCTTTATTGTGCCATTGCCCTCCCAGTTAAATTCAAATATATTATAAGCTTCTGCCTAAGACTTGCATTTTTCCTTAAATCTTCACAGTGTAAAACTTAGTCTGTTCTCTTACTCAGAATAAATGTGCTAAGGGAACTCAGCTAATTCACATGAACATGCTATTGTTTAAAATTTTCTTAGAGTTGTCCTGTTTTATGTGTTTATCCATATATTCAGAGTCCCTTGGACTGCAAGGAGATCCAACCAGTCCATTCTGAAGGAGATCAGCCCTGGGTGTTCTTTGGAAGGAATGATGCCAAAGCTGAAACTCCAGTACTTTGGTTACCTCATGCGAAGAGTTGACTTACTGGAAAAGACTCTGATGCTGAGAGGGATGGTGGGCAGGAGAAGGGGACGACAGAGAATGAAATGGTTGGATGGCATCACTGACTCGATGGACGTGGAATTGAGTGAATTCCAGGAGCTGGTGATGGACAGGGAGGCCTGGTGTGCTGCAGTTCATGGGGTCACAGAGTTGGACATGACTGAGTGACTGAACTGAACTGAACTGAATCTAAATTATAAACTAATGAAGAAAAGGGAAAATATTAATAACTGATTTTTTTTTTAATTCCTTAAACCCTTTGCAGAGAACTCCCAGTTTTAGACAGCCCTGCTCAATGAATTATTTCTCTGAACATATCTTGAAAGATAGAATTTTCTTTGAATCTTCTTTGGTGACACCTACTTGCTCCCTAAGACTATTTAACAGAAATGCTTTAAAATATTCCACATTCAAACATCATCCCCACTTTTTTTGCTTTTTTCTTTTTTTTTTTGTAATTACTACTTGAGCTCACAATCTCTTCATCAGCCATTTACTATTCTTTCTATTTTGCAGATGAAGAAACTGAGTTCAGTAGCTAAAAGGATTGTTCAGTGTTAAACAGAGTTAGAGAGAAATTGGAACTGGAATAGAGCTCTTCTGATACCCAGTCCAAAGTTCTTCCCTCTATCCCATAGTATCTTTCTACCTTCCATTGTAGAAGGAGCCCCTATGGAGCTCTATTTGTACCTTTCCATTTTTTCATACTCTAAAATGACATTCAGTTCAGTTCAGTTCAGTCTCTCAGTCGTGTCCAACTCTTTGTGACCCCATGAATCGCAGTACATCAGGCCTCCCTGTCCATCACCAATCCCGGAGTTCACTCAATTTCACGTCCATCGAGTCAGTGATGCCATCCAGCCATTTCATCCTCTGTCGTCCCCTTCTCCTCTTGGCCTCAATCCCTCCCAGCATCAGAGTCTTTTCTAATGAGTCAATTCTTTGCATGATGTGGCCAAAGTTTCAGCTTTAGCATCATTCCTTCCAAAGAACACCCAGGGCTGATCTCCTTCAGAATGGACTGGTTGGATCTCCTTGCAGTCCAAGGGAATCTTAAGAGTCTTCTCCAACACTGCAGTTCAAAAACATCAATGCTTCTGTGCTCAGCTTTCTTCACAGTCCAACTCTCACATCCATACATGACCACTGGAAAATCCATAGCCTCGACTAAACGGACCTTTGTTGGCAAAGTAATGTCTCTGCTTTCGAATATGCTGTCTAGGTTGGTCATAACTTTTCTTCCAAGTAAGTGTCTTTTAACTTCATGGCTGCAGTCACCATCTGCAGTGATTTTGGAGCCCCCCAAAATAAAGTCTGACACTGTTTCCACTGTTTCCCCTGTTTCCCATCTATTTCCCATGGAGTAATTGGACCAGATGCCATGATCTTAGTTTTCTGAATGTTGAGCATTAAGCCAAATTTTTCACTCTCCTCTTTCACTTTCATCAAAAGGCTTTTTAGTTCCTCTTCACTTTCTGCCATAAGGGTGGTGTCATCTGCATATCTGAGGTTATTGATATTTCTCCTGGCAATCTTGATTCCAGCTTGTGCTTCATCCAGCCCAGCGTTTCTCTTGATGGACTCTGCATAGAGGTTAAATAATCAGGGTGACAATATACAGCCTTGACGCACTCCTTTTCCTATTTGAAAAATGACATTAGCATAATAAAACAGTGATTTAGGTGAAAGACCAGATTCCACATATTTCCTAATGATAAAGGCTTACTGAATTTGCAATTTATGTTTTTGATAAGTTAATCTTTTGTACCCTTTTGTGTGAACACAGTTATAAGAAATGTTTTCTGACAAGCTTGGTGAGGCATGGTAACCTGGCAGGGCTCATATGTCATCTGCCAGTTATGACTTTAAGACGCAAAGCCATCCTGTGTGCTGTTCCTTCTTCTGTTCCTTTGTGTAGGTGTAGCTCCCCAGTGAGGCTGTGTTATCATTCTTTCAAGGTGATCTATGAGCTGCTCACTGAAGGGCAGTCAGTGGCTTTTCAAAATCACGTGTAGTATATTCACGGCCCTCAGTGGAACTACTGGAAAATTACAGGTATCAATAAAACCCACATGTCCCTGAATTCAGCCTATGTGCTACAATTTTCAATTTGCTTTAACCATTGTTTCTTATAAGTGTGCTCAGGGTTGTACCATTTGATCACATACATTTAACATTTTCTTACTTACCCCAGCATTACCAGATATGTTAAAGTGTTTGCAAGTGCCATTTAATACTAAGGAATCTGAGAAGTAACAAGAAACATTTTTAAAAATATGTATGTACGTATTCAAAGATTTTGCTGTTTTTTGAGTAAGGTGAAAATTATGAAAATACTGTTCTGAAACAACATTTTCCTGAGTTATCTGACCTAAGTCAGGTTAAGATTTTCAGAAACTTAATTTTAACCAGGATTTAATCAGCAATGTAATTAAGCAAATAATATCTATTAATTAAATATAATATAAAATGTAGATATGCTTGTTTGTTTTAAAAATATTTCCCTAGATGTCCAATAGAAATAAAAATTTGAGTCATATATTTAATTTTTACATTTTCTAGTAACCACACTTTACAAAGGTAAATAACAATTGTAATTAATTTTAATAATTTTATGTAACCCAATATATCTAAAATATTATTTCAATGTTCAGTCAATATAAAGATAGAGATATTTTACATATTTTAATTTTTTCTTTTACTAATCTTCAAAATATGGTGTATATTTTACACTTAAATGTCCTTCAGCAGATGAATGAATAAGAAAGCTGTGGTACATATACACAATGGAGTATTACTCAGCCGTAAAAAAGAATTCATTTGAATCAGTTCTGATGAGATGGATGAAACTGGAGCCGATTATACAGAGTGAAGTAAGCCAGAAAGAAAAACACCAATACAGTATACTAACACATATTTATGGAATTTAGGAAGACGGCAATGATGACCCTGTATGCAAGACAGCAAAAAAGACACAGATGTGTATAACGGACTTTTGGACTCTGTGGGAGAGGGAGAGGGTAGGATGATTTGGGAGAATGGCATTCTAACATGTATACTATCATGTAAGAATTAAATCGCCAGTCTATGTCTGATGCAGGATACAGCATGCTTGGGGCTGGTGCATGGGGATGACCCAGAGAGATGTTATGGGGAGGTGGATTCATGTTTGGGGATTAAAGATTAAAATTTTAAAAACTTAAAAAAAATGCATCCAATTTGGACTAGCCACTCTCAGTGTTATGTTGGAGCCAAGTTGCAGTGAATTTCCAGTTTGTTATTACATTTTCTGAATTTCATGAAACAATGGTAAATTAAAATTTGTCCCTGTAAGAATCTTTATTCTATAGGAATCTTCAACTGATGCAAATTTTTTGGAGGGTAGGTTGAAGTAGGAAACTGATTGTTAAATATTTACCAGCACACTGCTGCTGCTGCTAAGTCACTTCAGTCATGTCCGACTGTGTGTGACCCCATAGATGGTAGCCCACAAGGGCTAGAACACTGGAGTGGGTTGTCATTTCCTTCTCCAATGCATGAACATGAAAAGTGAAAGTGAAGTTGCTCAGACTTCATGGACTGCAGCTTACCAGGCTCCTCCATCCATGGGATTTTCCAGCCAAGAGTACTGGAGTGGGGTGCCATTGCTTTCTCTGATTTACCAGTATACCACCTCAAAATAGCCACTATGGCTAGTGACTACCATATTGGAAAATTCATCCCTAGATAATGACAAAAATTATATTATTTGATAAATGTTTCTTAAGTATGCTTAGAATTCTTTAATTTGTCCTAAGGATGGTGCTTTTCATAATGGACACCACTTGGAAAAACACCAGAAGAGAGGAAAAAACGATAAAAACAGTGACATGCCATCTATTAGCTGTGAGACTCCATAGCCAAAACTGGCTAACCACTCTCCTTTTCCATAGAGTTCTTGGTCTGGGCTTGAGGAAAGGATTGCTTCTTCTGGTTTTTAAGAATATGTCTAGTCACAAATGCTGCTATTGGTGAGAAGACTGGAGAAAGAGATTAGCATAAAAACATGAGAAAGATATGAGCTTTCTTATAGATATCATAAATAACAGTTTTGTTTTTAATGAGAAAATAGACATTTTTATATTGATATTAGTTTATATATTTAAACCTCATTAAGAGTTATTAAATGCCATTTATTAAAATGTGCACAATTCATTAACAACTTTTTTAAGATTACCTAATGTACTTCTAATATATTAAATTTGAATGATTAAATCTAATTTTAGTGGAGGAGGATCATGTGGTAAGCATTCTAGGATGTTTTATTATAGGAATCTTTGATATCTATAACAAATATACAGTCTCCCATGAAAACAGTAATATCTTGCTTTATTGGGTTTATAACTATGTACCAGGCACTTTAAATATTTATTTCAATTGATTTACACAGTGATCTTAAGTGGTGGATATTATGCAGATTCTAAAGAGTAGGACACTGACGCTCAGGAAATTTAGGGGGTTTGAAGTCAGCCATCTGGTAAATGATAGACCTGAGTAGTGAACTAAGGCCTTTCTTATTCCAAAGTCTGTGGTTTTGTTCTGGATCATACTGCTTCCCTAGAATTTCAATTCAGGTTTATTGGATTTTAATCAATGTTTTTCTTACTGGGAACATAGAGCTAAGGTAAGGATGGAAGCATCATGAACTCAGAACAATAAAGCCTCATTGGTACAATGGTAATGATTTATAGAGTTGAGGAAAAGAACAAGCTCAGTATGTCTTCCAAAATATAAGCCTCATCTTGTTCACGTACTACCCCCTACTAATATGTCAATACTAGTATACTGTGTGTACTAAATACGTACAAATCAATCTCTTCTCTCTAATGTATTCACAATACAGCTGACGAGATCCTCTTAAGCCACAGATATGATCAGTTGGCTTCCCTACTAAAGTAAAACAACCAATGTGTTTTTTATTCTGCTTGTAACAAAATCCAACCACTGCAGTTCTGTATCTAACCCCTGTTTCATGCCTCTCATCTTTCATCATTAATATTTTCACATTCTATTTTCTTTGTTCACTGAAAATTATAGTTTCCCAAATGTACTATACATTGTTTCCTTATTAAAAAAAATATAAAAGACTTTTTGTCAATTCTGCTTCCTTTTTTCACCTCACATCCACCCAAGTGTGGCTGACTGATACATTCTCATCATAAATCCATTCAACTAATATTAATAAGTTTTTCAACTTCTAGAACTTTAGAGGCACTCAGAAATGAGAAATAAAATCCTTTGTTGTATGAAACTTATGTTTTAGTGATTAAGATATTAATAAAATAGAAAAAAAATTAAAAAAAAAGGAAAAAAAATAAATGAAGTTGTGCTCTCATAGAAAAGAAAAACAAAACAAAAGGAAAAACAACACAAAACAGAAAAAGCCCTTATTCTCCAAGTATGATAAAGGAAGGTGATGTTTCCTGAGAACTTATCAAAGGGCAGGCACTGTTCTAGGTGCTTCTCTTGTATGAACTCGTTTAATTCTCATCGATTGCATAAGGTAGGTACAGATAAGGAAAGTTGAGGCACATGGAGGATAAGAAACCTCCCCATGCTACTAACAAGTAGCAGAACTAGGATTTAAACCTAAGCAGTCTGGATCCATCATGCATACTCTTAGTTACTACAGCATATGGCAGACAAGCTACAGGAAACTCAACTGTCAAAAACTAATAAATAATGGACATGTGGATGCAAAGTGACTATGAAAAAGAGATGCATATAATACCATAAATCAGTTCAGTACTAATTTTCAAATTAGTAATAAGAAATTACTGGAAATGGAGAAATCACTTCCCACCTTCAAAACATGAAAGGTGGAGGAGTTGGGATTTAAACAGGATAAAGGGTAAGTAGGATCTGAATACACAGAGAAAGAATTTTCTCTTTATCCAGAGAGAATAGTATGCAAATATATATGGAGAACAATTCTAAGTCAATATATTGGACTGAAAATATTGGACATGTGAAAGTAGATAACAACAGTGGAAAGATGGTTATAAACAAGAACAGGCTTATGTCTGTCTCCTGTGTAACAGATAATTCAATTTTTCACACACTATAGACTATCAGGCTTCCAAGCTGGCACTAGTGTTAAAGAACCCACCTGCCAATGCAGGTAGACCTAAGAGATGGGAGTTCAATCCCTGGGTCAGGAAGATCCCCTGTAGGAGGGCACGGCAACACACTCCAGTATTCTTGTCTGGAGAATCCCATGGACAGAGGGGCCTAGCGGGTTTCAGTCCATGACACACACAGAATCAGACTCAACTGAAGCGATTTAGCATGCATGCCACAGACTATTTTTGTGGAACATTTATGACAGTGTGTTTATAAGGTCAATAACTATAATGCCCATCAAGCAAAGTGACATGAAGGGAAAGAAGGAAAATATGAGGGTAATAGAGGGAGATGTCATGTATTCTACTGAAGACTGTAAGAAAGGCTTAAGAGGCTATGCTGTGTTTAGAGAATAGCATTTGGTTTGTTTCAAGCATAATAAATTATGTGATGAGGAACATTAGGAGGTCAGACTAGAAAGGTCATTAGAGTCCATAGCATGGAGAATATTGAATGCTGGATATAAGGAATTTATGATTCATCAATAGCAATTGGTCAGTAGGCAGCCCTGAAGGATTTTAAACTTCAGAGCTAAAATTACATTTCCACTTCAGGAAAAGAAATCTGCCAGTTGTGAGTGGAATAAAGTATGGTGGAGGGAACCATAGGCTGGAATTTATATTAGTGGTTATTGTAGAAGATTAAGCTAGAGATAATGATATTCTGAGATGGGATAGTGGTTCTGAGATGGGATAGTGGCAATAGACATGGAAAGAAGAGGGTATGTAAAAGTGCTTTGGATGCTAAAAGAAATATGTTCCAAGTATAAAGAGGAAAACCCAAGATGTGAGAATGGGGAAATAGCGAGATCAAAGTTATATGACTTTTCAATTTGCTTATTCTCTCCTGCATCCATTAATCTGTTCTGAGATTCAGAGAAAGCAAGTTTGGCGAAAATTTAAGAGTTTAGGGTTTATCAGTTAGTATCTGTAAGATTAACTAACCTTCTTTTGAGTAGTTGGACAGTTGATCACTTATGGCATAGAGGTAGGGACAAGGGAAAGTATATCCAAGAAAGAATACCCAAGGTATTCTCCCAGGGTATAATGTGAGAATAAATTAGATTATTCTTTTCTTAAAAGGTGATCTCACTTTTTGCATTAGTGCAAATGCTACAAAAAATTTAGATTCTTTTTTTTTTCTTGGTCTTATCTAAATATCAAAATATATCTAGGTGTAAGCCACATGTCTAGATAAAATAAATATCATTACTTCTTAAATTATATGTGGTTAAAGTCCCTTCTTAAAAAAAAAAATCTGTCCAACACTGAATTGTATAAATTCCAGTAGAAATGAACAAATAATCGACATACATAACATGATCAATGTGTTAGTTTTCTCTATAATTGCAATCATATTGCAATATATAAATTAGAAAATTAACATGCTGTTTATCTTACATTTATGTAATTTTATGTCAAATATACTTAAACAAAAAAACTGACATATAGAGACTCCAAATTTTTAATTATTTTATTCAACAAATATAAGATTACTTTCAAATTTCTACAACAATTGCTACATGTCTATTGTCAATTTCTGAGCTTCTCTTGTCATGCAAGTAACAAACAGCTCAGGTACCAGCTCCCCTTCGCACTGCCCATGTTTCAAATAACAGTGGTCTAGAGGATCATTTCTACAGGTCAGTTCAGTTCAGTTGTTCAGTCATGTCCAACTCTTTGCGACCCCATCAACTGAAGCACGCCAGGCCTCCCTGTCCATCACCAAACCCTGGAGTTCACCCAAACCGATGTCCATTGAGTCAGTGATGCCATCCAACCATTTCATCCTCTGACATTCCCTTCTCTTCCTGCCCTCAATCTTTCCCAGCATCAGGGTCTTTTCAAATGAGTCAGCTCTTTCTCATCAGGTGGCCAAACTGTTGGAGTTTCAGCTTCACTGTCAGTCCTTCCAATGAATATTCAGGACTGATTTCCTTTAGGATGGACTGGTTGGATCTCCTTGCAGTTCAAGGGACTCTCAAGAGTCTTCTCCAACACCACAGGTAAAAAGCATCAATTATTCCGTGCTCAGCTTTCTTTATAGTGCAACACTTACATCCATATATGACCACTGGAAAACCATAGCCTTGACTAGACGGACATTTGTTGACAAAGTAGTGTCTCTGCTTTTCAATATGCTGTCTAGGTTGGTCATAACTTTTCTTCCAAGGAGTAAGCATCTTTTAACTTCATGGCTGCAATCACCATCTGCAGTGATTTGGAGCCCAGAAAAATAAAGTCAGCCACTGTTTCCACTGTTTCTCCATCTATTTCCCATGAAGTGATGGGGCCAGATGCCATGATCTTAGTTTTCTGAATGTTAAGCTTTAAACCATTTTGTCCACTCTCCACTTTCACTTTCATTAAGAGGCTCTTTAGTTCTTCACTTTCTGTCATAAGGGTGGTATCATCTGCACATCTAATGTTATTGATATTTCTCCTGGCAACCTTGATTCCAACTTGCTCCAGCCCAGTATTTCTCATGATGTACTCTGCATAGAAGTTAAATAAGCAGTGTGACAATATACAGCCTTGATGTATTCCTTTTCCTATTTGGAACCAGTCTGTTGCTCCATGTCCAGTTCTAACTGTTGCTTCCTGACTTACATACAGGTTCTCAAGAGGCAGGTCAGGTGATCTCGTATTCTCATCTCTATAATAGTAAAGATAATCCAAAATCTTGGAATTAAAATGGAGAAATAGATAAACAGACTAGAGGCATAAAAGATCCAGAGGATATAAGAAATGTTTAAGAAGGACTTAGAAGAATAAAATAATAAACAATAAGCAATTAGCAACATGATAAATGAGATTTATAAAATAACCTAGAGTGAGCTAATAGCAGAATATATTAGATAGAAGAACAGATAAGTGAGCCAACAGTTAGAAGAGTGGAAATAATTAAAGTAGAGCATGATAAAGAAAATAAAAATAAAAAAAGGATGGTCTCAGATGCTTCTGGGACATTGTTTGCATCCACATTGAAATTAGAGTGGTCCCAGGAGAAGAGGAGAAAAAGAGTATGAAAATGTTTGAAGAGATTATACTCAGAAACTTTCTGAACATGGGAAAGGAAATAACCACCCAAGTCTAGGAAGCCCACAGAGGATAAGCCCATACAGGGTAAGCCCAAGGAAAAATATGCCAAGACACAAACTAACAAAAGTTAAACACAAAGAACAAATGTTAAAAGCAACAAGGGAAAAGAAACAAATAACATACAAAGGGACTCACATAAGAATAATAGCTGATCTTTCAATAGAAACTCTTCAGGCCAGAATGGAGTGGCAGGATATATTTAAAGTGATAACAGGAAAAAACCTAGAAGCAAGATTACTCTATCCAGCAAGGACTTGAAGGAAAAATTGAAAGCTTTATAGACAATCAAAAATTAAGAGAAATTATCACTGCTAAACCACCTTTACAACAAATGTTAAAGGAATTTCTAAGATACGAAATATTATTACATAATAGAGAAAAAAAGTTACAGAATCAAACTCAAACTAGTAACCTAAACAGTCATAGGATCATATATATCAATAATTAATTTAAGTGTAGATGGATTAATGCTCCAATCAAAGGGTACAGATTGGCTGAATGGATACAAAAACAAGACCCCTTTATTTGATCTCTATAAGAGACCCACCTCAGACCTAGGGACATGTACAAACTGAAAGTAGGGACTGCAAAAGATACTCTAAGCAAATGAAAATCAAAAGAAAGTGAGAATAGCACTACTTATATGAGATATAAGAGACTTTAAAATAAAGCAACAAAGGACACTACATAATGATCAAGGGATCAATCCAAGAAGAAGATTTAGCAATTATAAATATGTATGCACCAAACATAGGAGCACTTTAATATATAAGGAAAATGCTAGCAACTATTAAAGGGGAAATCGACAGTAACACAATAATAGTGGGGGGCTTAACTCTGCACTCACACCAATGGTCAGATCATCCAGAAAGAAAATTAATAAGGTAACACAAGTTTTAAATGATATATTGGACCAATTTGATCTAATTGATATCTATAGGGTATTTCATCCAAAAACAGTAGATTTCACTTTCTTCTCAAAGTGCACATGAAACATCTCCAGGATAGATCACATCTTGGGTCACATACCAAGCATTTGTAAATTACAAATAATTGAAATTATTTAAGGCATCATTTAAGACCACAATGCTATAAGATTAGATATCAACTATGCATTACTTTGCCGACTAATTTCTGTCTAGTAAACGCTATGGTTTTTCCAGTAGTCATGTATGGATGTGAGAATTGGACTGTGAAGAAGGCTGAGTGCCGAAGAATTGATGCTTTTGAACTGTGGTGTTGGAGAAGACTCTTGAGAGTCCCTTGGACTGCAAGGAGATCCAACCAGTCCATTCTGAAGGGGATCAGCCCTGGGTGTTCTTTGGAAGGAATGATGCTAAAGCTGAAACTCCAGTACTTTGGCCACCTCATGAGAAGAGTTGACTCATTGGAAAAGACTCTGATGCTGGGAGGGATTGGGGGCAGGAGGAGAAGGAGACGACAGAAGATGAGATGACTGGATGGCATCACTGACACGACGGATGTGAGTCCGAGTGAAATCCAAGAGTTGGTGATGGACAGGGAGGCCTGGCGTGCTGCAATTCATGGGGTCGCAAAGAGTCGGACACGACTGAGCAACTGAAATGAACTGAACTGATGCTCAGTTGGTAAAGAATCTGCCTGGATTGCAGGAGACCTGGGTTCGATTCCTGGGTTGGGAAGATCCCCTAGAGAAGGGAAAGGCTAACCCACTATAGTATTCTGGCCTGGAGAATTCCATGAACTGTATAGTCCATGGGGTTGCAAAAAGTTAGACACGATTAAGCAACTTTCATGGGGGGGGGGGGGGGGGGGGGAAATAGGTATAAAAAACAGAAACACATGAAGGCTAAATAACATGCTTCTGAACAATCAAGAGGTCACTGAAGAAATCAAATATAAAATTAAAAAATACCCAGAAGCAAAAGACAATGATATATGACAACTAAAAACCTAGGGGACACAGTAAAGCAATAATAAGAGGCAAGTTTATAGCAATGCAAGCCTACCTCAAGAAGCAAGAAAACCATCAACTAAACCATCTAACCTTACATCTATAGCAACTGGAAAAAGAAGAAGCACAACATAAAAACACCCAATGTTAGTAGAAGGAAAGAAATCATAAAGATCAGAGGAGAAATAAATGAAAAAGAAATGAAGGAAACAATAGAAAAGATCAATAAAAATTAAAGCTGGCTAATTAAGAAGATTAAGAAAGAATGACAAATCATTAGACAATCTAAGAAAAAAGAGAGAAGACTCAAATCAAAACTTAGAAATGAAAAAAGAAAAAAATCTACCACAGACAACCCTGAAATATGAAGGATCATAAGAGACTTCTACAAGCAACTATATGTCAAAAGGAAAAAAAAAAAAAAAAAAAGAACAACCTGGTAGAAATGGACACATTATTAGAAACGTATAACCTTCCAAAACTGAACCAGGCAGAGATAGAAAATATGAACAGACCAATAACAAGCATGGAAATTGAAAATGTAGTCAACAATCTTCCAACCACCACAACAACAAAAGGCCAAGGCCTGATGTCTTCACAGGTGAATTACCTCTCCTACTCAAACTTTTCTGGAGAATTGCAGAGGTAGGGAAACTCCCAAATTAATTCTACAGGGTCACCATCACACTAATACAAATACTAGACAAAGATTTCAGATAAAAAGAAAATCAGAGGCCAATATCACTGATGCATATACATGCAAAAATTCTCAACAAAATTCAAGCAAACAGAATCCAACAACACTTGATCACACAGCATGATCAAGTAGGGTTTATTCCAGGAATGTAAAGATTCTTCAGTATACACAAATCAATCAGTATGATACATCATAATAGAAAGTGAAAGATAAAAAAGAAAGTAAAAGATAAAAACAATATTATTATCTCAATAGATGCAGATAAATCTTTCAACCACATTCAACATTCATTTATGATAAAAACTCTCCAGAATGTAGACATAGACAGAATCTACCTCAACATAAAATAAAAGACAATGCATGACAATCCAAAGATAATTTATTATTAACAGTGAAAACGTAAATGTATTTCCTCTAAGATAAGAACATGCCAAAGTGTGCCCACTCACTATTGCTACAATTATTCAACATAGTTTGGAAGTCCTAGCCACAGAAATCAAAGAAGAAAAAGAAATGCAGATTGGACATGAAGAAGTAAAATCTTCACTGTTTTCAGATGACATAAAACTATACCTAGAATATAAAACTATACCTAAAACTTTACCTAAAAATGCCACCAGAAATTGATAGAGCTAATTGATTAATAAAGTCTCAGGATATAAAATTAATACATAGAAATCCCTTGCATTTCTATACACTAAAAATGAAAAATCAGAAAGAGAAACTAAGGAGACAACCCCATTCTCCATTGCAACAAAAATAATAAAATACTTAGGAATAAGCCTACCTAAAATAGACAAAAGATCTCTATGTAGAAAATCATAAGACACTCATAAAAGAAATCAAAGGTGGCACAAAAAGATGGAGAGATATTCCATGTTCTTGGTTTGGAAGAATCAATATTGAAAAAAAATGACTATACTACTGAAAGCAATTTGTGGATTCAACGCAACTCCTATTGAACTACAAATTGTATTTTTCACAGAACTAAAACTAAACAAACAAACAAACAAACAAAAAACCGAACTTAAATGGAAACACAAAAGACACTGAATAGGCATATAAACTATAAGAATGAAAAATGGAGCAGGAGGAATCAATCTTTCTGACTTCAAACTATGCTACAAAACTACAGTTATTAAAACAGCATGGTACTGGTAGAAAAACAGAAATATAGATCAATGGATCAAGGTAGAAAATCCAGCCATAAACACACACATCCAAGGGCACCTTATCTTTGACAAAGAAGGAAAGAATATGTGCAATGGAGAAAAGATAACCTGTCCAATAAGTGATTCTGGGAAACTGCACAGTGATGTGTCAAAGAATGAAATTAGAACACTTCCTAATAACATATATGAAAATGACTCAAAGCAAATTAAAAATCTAAATATAAGACTAGAAACTGCAAAACTCTTAGAGGAAAGCATAGGCAGAACACTCTTTGACCAAAATCAGTTAGATCCTCTATGACCTACCTCTTGGAGTAATGGAAATTAAAACAAAAATCAATAAACATAATTAAATGTAATTAATTAATTAAACATACTTTAAAAATGTAATTAAACTTAAAATTTTTGCACCACAAACAGAACTATAAACAAGGTGAAAAATCAGCCCTCAGAATGGGAGAAAATAATAGCAAATGAAACAATTGACAAAGGATTCATCTCCAAAACATACAAGCAGGTCATGCAACTCAGTACAAAAAAAAAAAAACAAAAAACCTAATCTAAAACTTGGCAAAAGACCTAAACAGACATCTCTCCAAAGACATATAGATGATTAATAAAAACATGAAAAGATACTCAACACCACTCTATTGGAGAAGGAAACAGCATCAAAACTTCAATGAGGTAGCACCTCCCACCAGTTAGAATGGTCATTGTCAAAAAGTATACAAATAGTAAATGCTGAAGAAGATGTAGAGAAAATAGAACCCTCTTGCACTTTTGGTGAAATGTAAATTGATACAGCCACTATGGAGAACAGTAGGGGGATTCCTTGGAAAATTAGGAAGGAAACTACCGTAAGACCCAACAATCCCACTACTGAGCATATGTCCTGAGGAAACTATAATTCAAAAAGACACATGTACTGCTATGTTCATTGCAGCACTATTCACAATAGCTAGGACATGGAAGCAACTTAGATATCCATTGACAGATGAATGGATAAAGAAGTTGTAATACATGTATAACATGGAATATTGCTCAGTCATAAAAAAGAACACTTTGAGCCAATTCTAATGAGGTGGGTGAACCTACAGCCTAATATACTAGGATGAATAAGTAAGAAAAAGAAAAGTGAAGTAAGTTAGAAAGAGAAGTAAATTGAAAGAGGAAAACAAATATCATATATTAACCTATATATATGGAATATAGAAGGATGGTACTGATGAGCCTTTTGCAGGGCAGTAGTGGATATTCAAACATAGATAACAAGCTTATGGAGACAGCTGTGGAAAAGCATGGCATGAATTGGGAAAGTAGCATTGAAGCATATACTTTACCATAGGTACAATGGTTCAGTTCAGTTCAGTCATTCAGTCTTGTCTGACTCTTTGCCACCTCATGAATTGCAGCACACCAGGCCTCCCTGTCCACCACCATCTCCCAGAGTTTACACAAACTCATGTCCATGGAGTCGGTGATGCCGTCCAGCCATCTCATCCTCTCTCATCCCCTTCTCCTCCTGCCCCCAATCCCTCCCAGTATTAGAGGCTTTTCCAACGAGTCAACTCTTCTCATGAGGTTGCCAGCGTATTGGAGTTTCAGCTTCAGCCTCAGTCCTTCCAAAATACACCCAGGACTGCTCTCCTTTAGAATGGACTGGTTGGATCTCCTTGCAGACCAAGGGACTCTCAAGAGTCTTCCCCAACACCACAGTTCAAAACCATCAATTCTTCAGCGCTCAGCTTTCTGCACAGTCCACTCTCACATCCATACATGGCCATTGGAAAAACCATAGCATTGACTAAACGGACCTTTGTTAGCAAAGTAATGTCTCTGCTTTTTATTATACTGTCTAGGTTGGTCATAACTTTCCTTCCAAGAAGTAAGTGTCTTTTAATTTCATGGCTCCAATCACCATCTGCAGTGATTTTGGAACCCCCCCCCCCCAAAATAAATTCTGACACTGTACAATGGTTAGCCAGCGGGAATTTGCTGTATGAATCAGGGATCTCAAACCTGGTGCTCTCTGCCAACCTATAGGGGTGCTATGGGGTGAAATATGGAAGGGAATTTCAGGAGAGAGGGGACATGTGTTCACCTATGGGTGATTCATATTGAGGTATGGCAGAAACTATCACAATATTTTAAAGCAATTATCCTCCAATTAAAAATAAATAAATAAAATAAAGGATGACCTAAATGATCATTGCTCACAGGTACCTTATTTTATTTATAAAGAATGCCAAATTGTTTACAAATTATTGTAATTAGTAAAATAGGTAAGTTATTGGGTGCATGATTTTCAAAAAACTGCTTTTCTCCATGTCAGAAAACAAACAAACAGAAATCTCAGAAAAATAATTACATTTACCAAGGCAAAACAACATATTTTTGTTTGCAAATGACTCAGAGTAGTTTCCATGGTTATTGTTGCAAAGGTCTGACTTCCCACATGGAATATAATGAATAAAGGGATGGGTCTCAGTCTGACAGTGCAAGCCTACTTAACTAAAACATGGTAGATGTTTTTTTTCATACTTGATCTCACCTGAAGTCTAGTGGTAATGGAAAATTGTTAACTTTCATTGATGATTAGAATTCCACTGCATAGATATCTAACAGTTTGTCCATTCTTTTATTAACTGACAACTGAGCTGTTTGTCTTAAGCTATGGTTCCAAATAGGGAAAGGAGTACGTCAAGGCTGTATATTGTCACCCTGCTTATTTAACTTCTATGCAGAGTACATCATGAGAAACACTGGGCTGGAAGAAATACAAGCTGGAATCAAGATTGCCGGGAGAAATATCAATAACCTCAGATATGCAAATGACACCACCCTTACGGCAGAAAGTGAAGAGGAACTGGAAAGCCTCTTGGTGAAAGTGAAAGAGGAGAGTGAAAAAGCTGGCTTAAAGCTCAACATTCAGGAAACTAAGATCATGGAATCTGGTCCCATCACTTCAAGGTAAGTAGATGGAAAAACAGTGGCTGACTTTATTTTTTTTGTCCATAAACGATGATGAAATTGAATGATGATGATGATGAAATTAAAGGACACTTGCTTCTTGGAAGAAAAGTTATGACCAACCTAGATAGCATGTTAAAAAGCAGAGACATTGCTTTGCCAACAAAATTCTGTATAGTCAAGGCTATACAGAATTTCCAGTCATGTATGGCTGTGAGAGTTGGACTATAAAGAAAGCTGAATGCCAAAAAATTAACGCTTTTGAACTGTGGTGTTGGAGAAGACTCTTGAATCCCTTGGACTGCAAGGATATCCAGACAGTCCATCCTAAGGAAAATCAGTCCTGAATATTTATTGGAAGGACTTATGCTGAAGCTGAAACTCCAATACTTTGACCACCTCATGTGCAGAGTTGACTCATTGGAAAAGACCCTGATGCTGGGAGGGATTGGGGACAGGAGGAGAAGGGGATGACAGAGTATGAGATGGCTGGATGGAATCACCAACTTGATGGACATGAGTTTGAGTGAACTCTGGGAGCTGGTGATGGACAGGGAGCCCTGGCATGCTGTGATTCATGGAGTCGCAAAGAGTCGGACAAGACTGAGTGACTGAACTGAACTGAATTGAACAGAATTGAACTGGACTGAAGTGATGAAGAAAGGAATATGTCAAGGCTGTACATTGTCACCCTGCTTATTCAACTTACATGCAGAGTAACATCATAGGAAATGCTGAGCTGGATGACTCACAAGCTGGATTCAAGATTGCCAGGAGAAATATCAACAACCTCAGATTTGCTGATGATACCATGTTAATGGCAGAAAGTGAAGAGGAACTAAAGAGCCTCTTGATGAAAGTGAAAGAGGAAAAGGAAAAAGCTGGCTTAAATCTCAACATTTAAAAAGCAAGGATCATGGCATCTGGTCCCATCACTTCATGGCAAATAGATGAAGGAAAAGTGGAAACAATGTCAGATTTCATTTTCTTGGGCTCCAAAATCACTGGACAGTGACTGCAGCCCCCAAATTAAAAGACAGTTGTTCTTTGGAAGAAAAGCTATGACGAAACTAGAGCAGAGACATCACTTTACCAACAAAAGTCCATATAGTCAAAGCTATGGCTTTTCCAATATTCATGTATGAATGTGAGAGTTGGACCATAAAGAAGGCTGAGGGCTGAATAACTGATGCTCTCGATATGTGGTACTGGAAAAGACTCTTGAGAGTCCCTTAGACTGCAAGGAGATCAAACCAGTCCATCCTAAAGGAAATCAACCCTGAATATTCATTGGAAGGACTGCTGCTGAAACTGAAGCTCGAATACTTTGGCTCTCTAACGTGAAGAGCTGACTCATTGGAAAAGACTCTGATGCTGGAAAAGATTGAGGGCAAGATGAGAAGGGGGACAACAGAGGGTGAGATGGTTGGATGACATCACTGACTTAATGGACATGAATTTGAGCAGATTCAGGGAGATAGTGAAAGACAGGGAAGACTGGCATGCTGTATTTCATGGGGTCACAATGAGTCAGACACGACTTAGAGACTGAACAACAACAAAGTGATAAGGGCTTCCCTGGTGGGTCAGTGGTAAAGAATCTGCCTGCAAATGCAGGAGATGCAAGAGACATGAGTTTGATCCCTGGCTCAGGAAGATCCCCTGGAGAAGGAAATGACAACCCACTCCAATATTTTTGTTTGGAAAATCCTATGGACAGACGAGCCTGATGGGCTACATTTCATGAGGTCACAAAGAGTTGGACATGACTGAGCTACTGAACAACAACAAGAAATGATATTTAAACACTTAGGATATTTCCAAAGAGTAGATTCCTTAATTTCTCATAGGTAGAATTGGGAAGTTGGTTCTGCTGTTTTGCAAGAACTAATCAGATAGGAGGGACAGCCTCAGCTATTATAGATAAACCCAAGTTTATGACCTTATAACGCATTTTAAAAAATGCTGTGTCTTTGTATATTTGTTCCTGCAATACAAATTATCAGAGAACAAGAAACAAAACCAAATAAGCGATAAGTCCTGACAAAGTAAATCATCCATTTTTTTGAATGCACCTTTTTATTTGGTTGTTATGCAATATGGAAATTCCTCACATACTTTGGATTGTTTCAAAAAAATCTAAACCATGAAAATATTTGAAGTTGCATTTGTTTTTCCTCATTTCTGTTTTTGTCAATCATTTAGCAAAACAAATATGTTCTTAATTCCTAAAAGCTTATGACTTTTATTTCTTATCTATTCCTTAAGAAGTTAGGTACTCAGTTATGTTTATGTCCTTTATACTTTTTAGATTTTAATTAAAAATTCATAAAAGTTGATGAATATCTGTGATAGAAATGTTCATATATTTTCCTGATAACTACCACCGTAAACTTGGGAGTGTTAATAGGGAGAAAAATCATAGGAATAACTGTTATAAGCATCATAAGTGTCACAACATTATCAGTAATAATATCTTACTGAATAAACAAGTAACTCACCCAATCTCTCTCTACAAAATATTTATTAGATGTGTGCACACAGCTGCCCTCTACGGAGTCTCACAAAGTCGGACATGACTGAAGCGACTTAGCAGCAGCAGCAAAACACAGATAAATCTCTTTTTATGTTATATGTGTGTGTGTTAGTTGCTCAGTCGTGTCCGACTCTGCAACCCCACAGACTCTAGCCCACCAGGCTTCTCTGTCCATGGGATTCTCCAGGCAAGAATACTGGAGTGGATTGCCATTCCCTTCTCCAGAGGATCTTCCTGACCCAGGGATCAAACCCTGGTCTTCTGCATCGCAGACAAATTATTTACCATTTGGGCTATAGTGAAGTCCCTAATATGTTATGCTTGGTTACAAAAAAAAAAAAAAAAAAAAGACTGTGTTTTTCTAAGGGATGAGGATATACTAGTATATCTATTATAATCATCTATAAAAATGACATAAAGTTGAGCTACTAAGAGCTTGTTGGGTACACTCAAAATCTGAATAGTGTGTTTTGGCCCATTTCATGTAGATTTGTAAAAAATATACCTCTGAATGCTTTGCAACTAGACCTTTAGAAATGAGACAAATCTGTGGATTTTCTTCCTGAAAATCATATTGCAAAGAAGTGTTGACTTTTTATTTCATTCAGACAAAATTGGTTATTTATGTTCACTTATTACCATTATAAAAACACACTGAGCTGCTTTGTTATGATCAAATAAGAATCATCTATAATATTTTCCTGGGTACTGAATAGAATCCAAACCATTTTGGGGTCAGCAGTGTTAGACAATTACTCAGTGATGAAAAGATGAATGCAGCTTGTGGACAACATATCTAATCAAAGCAATAAACTGGCTGTGCCTCCACTTTTTATTAGACGCTCAGAGGAACTAGAAGCCTCATTTCACAAATAATGTGGACTTAGATTACCATAATAAACTACCAATTATTTTTCAGTCATTTGGCCTATTTGGTGATTCCTGGCATGAAATACTCTACTGATTCAACATTTATCAAGACACACAAACACATAAACACACACATACAACCAAAATAAAGTGCTATATTAGTTCCAAATGACTTGAATTTCAATAACCCAAAGGACAATGCATCTAAAACTGTAAAAATAAATTTTGCACATATTTATCAAAACACATAGAATATTTGATTTTATTATTCAATTTCCTAACATCATGATGAGAAAATCGAGGGTTATTTCTCTATGTCTCCCAGGTCCCAAATTAGTACTCATGCCACTAAACAATATCTGTTGCAGATAATGGAGGAAATGACTTAGGACAGACTTTATCCACAATATTTCAATTTGGTTTGGTTTTAGTCCACAGTGTTGTTTTTTTTTTTCTTTTTTCTTTTTCAGGTCTCAGCCTCAATTTTACCTTTTAAAAAGACCTTCGGTGATGACCATGTCATTCATCTCTCCATTAGTCATTCACTATTTGCTGTATATTTTACTCTTAACATTTATACAACTCTCTGATTATTTTGTTTATATATTTTTCTGCAGGCTTATTTCACTCCTCCTACCATTATAAAAGTTCCCTGAGCGGAATCTATATCTGTGTTGTTCACTACTCTATCTTTACAACTTAGAGCCTGGAGCCATGTAGGTTCTCAATTCAATTTTGAACACTGAATAAAATTAGAGAGAATGAGATGGAAAGAGAGAAAAACAGTAGTGTTTAAAGTCCAGAAGGGAAAGGATCAAAAATGTTAATTGTCATAATATTTACCAGAATATTTATATACTCTGTCGAGACATAAAACATGTACCCTCTGCGTGTGTGTGTGTGTGTGTGCGTGTGTGTATGTGTGTGTGCATGCCAGGCATAAGGTAGTAGATGAAAGAAAGATTGAAAATGTTTGGAAAAACTCGAAAAAGCTGAATAAAAAGAGTTTACCATAGGCTGAATAAATGCACCCAGGATGTCCATATACCAGATGTCCATATCCTGGAGATGGACAGGTAAACCTGGCATGCTGCAGTCTATGGGGTAGCAAAGAGTCAGATATGACTGAGCTGAACTGTCCATATCTGATCCTTGAAACGCAGGAATATGTTACCTTCCATGGCAAAAAGGATTCTGCAACTGTAATTAAGTTAAGGATATTATTGAAAGGGGAAGATTATCTTGGATTATCAGACGGGCCAGTGCGCTCACAAGAGTCCTTATAAGAGAGAATTAAAAGAGAGTCACAGAAGATAGTGATGGAAGCAGAGGTGAGAGATAGAGAGGACAAAAGATATAGGAAAAGTTGAAGATGTTATACTGCTGGCTTTGAAGATGGAGAAAGGGACCATGAGTCAAGGAATACAGGTTAACTGTAAAAGCTAGAACAGGCAAGGAAGTCTGTTCACCTTTAGAGCCTCCCGAAGCAATGTGACCTTGTCAACCCCTCTTAGACTTCTGACCTTAGAACTACAAGTTTGTATTGTTTTAAGTCATCAAGTTTCAGCCCCAATAGGAAACTAATATGAGATCCTATTAAACATATCCATTAAATGGCAGTTCCTTTACTGCTTTCAAATTTTTTTTAATACAATAACACATTCTTACTGCAGAAGACTTGAAAAATGCAGAAAGTGTATATATAAGGAAATAAAATTATTCTTTAATTCTATTGCTCAGAGAAAGAGAACATTATATGTTTTATTTTTATAAATAGACTTATGATCAGTGAAGACGGGGAAGAGGGATAATAGACCTGACACTAAAAACACTTAGCTGTATTGATATGAACAATTAGTTAATTTTTAAATTACAAGTCATACTTAATTATTATTTCCTTAGCCTTAATTACAGCAGACCACAGTGCACATGATTACAAAGAATCAAACAAGACTGAGTGATTAACACTAGCCTAAATTATGATAGGATTTAGTGTCATTTCATTCAGTTGCTCAGTCATGTCCGACTCTTTGTGACTCCATGAATAGCAGCATGTCAGGCCTCCCTGGCCATCACCAACTCCCGGAGTTCACTCAGACTCACGTCCGTCGAGTCAGTGATGCCATCCAGCCATCTCATCCTCTGTCGTTCCCTTCTCTACCTGCCCCCAATCCCTCCCAGCATCAGAGTCTTTATCAATGAGTCAACTCTTTGCGTGAGGTGGCCAAAGTACTGGAGTTTCAGCTTTAGCATCATTCCTTCCAAAGAAATCCCAGGGTTCATCTCCTTCAGAATGGACTGGTTGGATCTTCTTGCATTCCAAGGGACTCTCAAGAGTCTTCTCCAACAGCACAGTTCAAAGCATCAATTCTTCAGTGCTCAGCTTTCTTCACAGTCCAACTCTCACATCCATACATGACCACTGGAAAAACCATAACCTTGACTAGATGGACCTTTGTTGGCAAAGTAATGTCTCTGCTTTTGAATATGCTATCTAGGTTGGTCATAACTTTTCTTCCAAGGAGTAAGCGTCTTTTAATTTCATGGCTGCAGTCACCACCTGCAGTGATTTTGGAGCCCAGAAAAATGAAGTCTGACACTGTTTCCACTGGTTCCCCATCTATTTTCCATGAAGTGATGGTACTGGATGCCATGATCTTCATTTTCTGAATGTTGAGCTTGAAGCCAACTTTTTCACTCTCCACTTTCACTTTCATCAAGAGGCTTTTTAGTTCCTCTTCACTTTCTTCCATAAGGGTGGTGTCATCTGCATATCTGAGGTTATTCATATTTCTCCTGGCAATCTTGATTCCAGCTTGCGCTTCTTCCAGCCCAGCGTTTCTCATGATGTACTCTGCATAGAAGTTAAATAAGCAGGGTGACAATATACAGCCTTGACATACTCTTTTTCCTATTTGGAACCAGTCTGTTGTTCCGTGTTCAGTTTTAATGTGGTAAAGAAAAAGAGAATTAAGAAAATCTTATATCTTACATCTTGATCTTCCCTTTATCAGGGTGAAATTTTTTTATAAAGCCCTATGCATAGCAGAGATGCCACCACAGGGAGCATGGTGAATATTAACCCAGAGTTACAGAATGAATTTGGCAGTCTTAGTTCCTAACTCTTAAGTCCTTTCTCTTCCCAAGAATTCAATTTACGTAAAATGTGTCAGCTTATCTTGAAGAATTAAAGCCCATTCAACCCTAACTTCCTAGGTCCAATTTAAGCTCTCTAAGAACTTTGTTATTTCAAGTTCTGTTAACTTCCTTTGTTCCCAAGGAACTCTGTTTCCCAAATCACCTTGTAGACAATTCATTTCTGAAGGAGTTAAAGAATTAAATTCCAACATTCTGGACTAGAATTTTGTTCAGAAAGCCAAAAAAATGACAGTAGAAATGTTGAATTACTACTTACTATAGTGGCTGAGATGGTAAAGAAATTACCTACAATATAGGAGACACAGATTCAATTGCTGGGTCAAGAAGATCCCCTTAAGAAGGGAATGGAAACCCACTCCAGTATTCTTGCCTTGAGAATTCCATGGACAGAGGAACTTGGCAGGCTACAGCTCATAGGGTTGCAAACAGTTGGACAGGACTAACACTTTCACTATAGTCATTTTAAGCTTATAAGGCTGGGAGTGCAGAAAAGAACATACCTTCATTCACCTGGGTTCTATAAAATGGGAACTCTCAGTGTGGAATATCCTCAGTTTTTACTCACATTCAAAGTCTAAGATCATAGAGAAAAAGTTGAGAAATCAGACTGAAATCACATCTGCATATATAAATTGATTTGGGAAAAAATAAGAGACTGACCCAGACTTGCCTGTGAGTGTCCAAGAGTATCCAGCAGAAGTGTGGGTTGGTGGTGGCCTTCTGCAGGGTTGGAGGTACTGAGTGTAACAGTATATGCGTGGGATCTTTTGAAAGAGGTCACCATTATCTTCATTACCTCCGCCATAGTTTGGTCCCATGTAAATAACAGGGAGGGAACACGGCTCCACCCATCAGCAGAAAATTGGATTGAAGATTTACTGAGCTTGGCCCTGCCCATCTGTACAAGACCCAGTTTCCCCCTCAATCAGTCTCTCCCATCAGGAAACTTCCATAAGCCTCTTATCCTGCTCCATCAGAGGGCATATAGACTGAAAACCACAATGACAGAAAACTAACCGATCTAATCACATGAACCACAGCCTTGTCTAACTCAATGAAACTATGAGCCTAGGGCCACCCAAGACAGACAGGTCATAGTGGAGAGTTCTTACAAAATGTGGTCCACTGGAGAGGGGGATGGCAAACCACTTCAGTATTCTTGTCATGAGAACCCCATGAACAGAATAACAAGGCAAAAAAGATAAGACATTGAAAGATGAACTCCTCAGGTCAGTAGGTGCCCAATATGCTACTGGAGATCAGTGGAGAAATGATTCAAGAAAGAATGAAGACACAGTGCCAAAGCAAAAACAACACCCAGTTGTGGACGTGACTGGGGATAGAAGCAAAGTCTGATGCTGTAAAGAGCAATATTGCATAGGAACTTGGAATGTTAGGTCCATGAATCAAGGCAAATTGGAAGTGGTCAAACAGGAGATGGCAAGATGAGCATCAATATTTTAGGAATCAGTGAACTAAAATGGACTGGAATAGGTGAATTTAACTCAGATGATCATTATCTCTACTACTATGGGCAAGAATCCCTAAGAAACAATGGAGTAGCCATCATGGTCAACAAAAGAAACTGAAATGCAGTACTTGCATGCAATCTCAAAAATGACAGAATGATCTCTGTTCATTTCCAAGGCAAACATTAAATATCACAGTAATCCAATTCTATGCCCTGACCAGTAATGCTGAAGAAGCTGAAGTTGAATGGTTCTATGAAGATCTACAAGACCTTCTAGAACTAACACTCAAAAAAGATGTCCTTTTCATTATAGGGGACTGGAATGCAAAAGTAGGAAGTCAAGAAACACCTGGAGTAACAGGCAAATTTGGCTTTAGAGTACAGAATGAAGCAGGGCAAAAGCTAATAGAGTTTTGCTAAGACAACGCACTTGGCATGGCAAACACCCTCTTCCGACAACACAAAAGAAGACTCTACACATGGACATCACCCCAGATGGTCAACACTGATATCAGATTGATTATATTCTTTGCAGCAAAAGGTGGAGAAGCTCTACACAGTTAGCAAAACAAAGATTGACTTGTTTTTTAGGTGACTGTGGCTCAAATATTGAATTCCTTATTGCCAAATTCAGACTTAAATTGAATGAAGTAGGGAAAACCACTAGACCATTCAGCTATGACCTAAATAAAATCCCTTACGATTATACAATGGAAGTGAGAAATATATTTAAGGGACTAGATCTGATAGAGTGCCGAAACAACTATGGATGGAGGTTCATGACATTGTACAGAAGACAGTGATTAAGATCATCCCAAAGAAAAAGAAATAGAAAAAAGCTAACTGGCTGTCTGAGGAGACCTTACGAATAGCTGTGAAAAGAACAGAAGTGAAAAGCAAAGGAGAAAAGGAAATATATATCTATTTGAATGCAGAGTTCCAAAGAATAGCAAGGAGAGATAAGAAAGCTTTCCTCAGTGATTAGTGCAAACAAAAGACAAGAAATGACCATGATGACACATTGTAGGACAAATTTTAGGTGAAGAAGATCATATGTAACGATGGCCAAAGCACCTGAAAAGATGCTAATCATTAGAGAAATGCGAATGAAAACTACCATGAGTTATTACCTCACACCAGTCAGAATGACTATCGTCAAAATGTCTGAAAATAATAAATGCTGGAGAGGGTTTGGAGAAATAAGAAAAGTCCTATACTGTTGTGTGTGTGTGTGTGTGTGTGTGTGTGTGTGTGTGTGTGTGTGTGTGCATAGTTCAGTAGAAAATAATTTTTTTTTTAATCAAAACAAAGAGAAAAATAAAATCTCACCTGTGGACAGCTTTTCAGTCCATGTTCAAGGTGCCAACCTGCTCTTCCCAGTAGGCTGCCCTGTGGATTTTGTTCTTATTAAACCAGGCCCCACAATTGTGTAACCAGGTTCCTTGCAATAAATAAATAAATAAAACATAAATATGATTATATGTGAGGGAAATGCATAGAAGACTTTATTTCAAGTCCAAGTGTACAGGAAGAGTTTTGTTTCAGACAATGAAAGTAGTGATGGAGAGATATATGTATATCTGAGTGTAGTGGTGGAAAGATGTGGAAAGTGAAGAGGCAGAGATGTCACTAATCATCTATAGTTATAACTTCAAGTGAGTGTTTTAATCACTGCTTATATTAATTAAAATAAAGCATGCACATGAAGCTTGTATTGAGAAATGGGGAGAGAAACTGTATTCTGTTTTAGGAATGAGTATGAAGTGGTCAACTTTCCCTAAGTGAGAAAGACTATTAGATGTCAAGTGCAATTACAGATGAGTGATTGAGAGAAATCTTCCATGGTTGTGCTTGTTTGGAGGTTGGCATATCTGCAGGAGTTGAGACCTAGGCAGTCAGTGAACTTCACCAGAGACAGATTTATCAATAAGGTTGGGGAGACAAGCATCATCCCTAGTGGAAATGAGAACTGAGATGTGCCACCTGTATTTATTTAAATTAAAAAGCAGATTGGATAGAATGAAAAAAAAATGATGTTTCTCTATAAAGATTATATGGGAATTCCTTGCACTATTGTTACAAATTTTCTCTAACTTTGAAATTATGTTAAAATTAAAATGTTACTGAGTCTTTTCCATAAATCTATCAACAGAAATGCTACCAAAGAATAACTCATGAAAATTTTCAGGTCTAAATCTTTGTGTAGAATGGAGCCAGATGGCCAGGTTGTTGAAATATTTTTCTTTAATTGTCTTTATTGGTCATTTTTGCCAATGTTGCCAGTATAAGATTTTAGCATTACTATGAAGTTCTCTGGAAAGGATTTATAAAAGTTAAGTAGTTATTTTACACCGTGGAATTTACTTGTCATGTAGAGTGAGGATTTAAGTGAATTTGTTTTTGCTCCAGTCAATGAAAATCAGTCACATTTCTTCATGAAGGTGTACAAAGGAATAGAGGGATCATTGCAGTCGTGGGGATTCAAGTATATAAGTTTGGTACTGTTAGATGAAGGTTCATAGTAAGAGGACTCAGTTCATTTAGTCTCTGACTTAGGGCTCTTCTTTGGTAAATGCCATAAAAATGGCAGAGCCCATTTTTTTTCTTTAACACTTTTCCATTTCATTTAGTTTGAGAACATATACTAGAGCCCAAGGGATTAAAGGAACACCATATTCTTATCTGTTTTCTGTGGGAGAATAAGGTAAAGATACATGTCATTTTAGTTCTTTGTGTATGACCATAATGTTCCAGACAAAAGGGCTTTTTTAACGGGTTTTTCTATACAAGAGATAGAAAATTTTGTTATTAGAATATCAATACCAGTATAGATATCTGTCAAATTGGAAATTTAATAATGTCTTCTGTCATCTGGTCTTTAAACACAAATGTGGATTTGAAAATAAAATTCACAAAATTAATTTTTAGCAAGTTAAAACCTCTGAAAGAACAATTTTATTTAAACTTATCAAGTTATCAAAGAGTATTTTAATAATAAAAATTTAATTTGATGAGGAAAACTTTTCTTTATAATTTTCATCAGTCTTTACCTTTCTTCCCAATAACCTCATCCTGTGATATACAGCATGATATAATTATTTTGTGCAATTTTCAGACAACATCTCTTGGTAGAAAATCCCCAAAATGTTCTCTTCAGCTACATGATATTGTGTGAGTTATAAAACCACCCAAAGTGTTAGTTTCCCCCAAATGAAGATAATAACAGCACCTACATTATAAACTTATGATGAACATTAAATGAGGTAATGCACTTGAAATATTTAGCAAAGTGCCAAGTCTATTTTAAGTGGTCAATGTATATAGCTGTTGCTAAGTTACTTCAGTCGTGTCTGACTCTGTACGACCCCGTAGATGGCAGCTCACCAGGCTCCCCTGTCCCTGGGATTCTCCAGGCAAGAACACTGGAGTGGGTTGCCATTTCCTTCTCCAATGCATGAAAATGAAAAGTGAAAATGAAGTCGCTCAGTTATGTCCAACTCCTAGTGACCCCATGGACTGCAGCCCACCAGGCTCCTCTGTCCATGCGATTTTCCAGGCAAGAGTACTGGAGTGGGTTGCCATTGACCTCTCCGATATAGCTAGTATTATCTTAATATGAAAATTTTAGCATTTTTAAAAATTTTCTGATTAAATGTATATTTTAGTTTAGTAACAGTGAATCAAAATAATCACATTGATCAATAATCTGAATTTATTCTTTTTTCATTCTCTAGTCAATTTAATTGTACTCACAATGATGTTTTATACCATAGATCAATTAATTATATGACAAGTCAGTTCTTGAAAACTTACTTCCTTCATAGCCATCATAGAAGATACAACATTTACACTTCTCCCATGAGGTTCCTTTTATCTAGGAACTGAAATCATGCAGTTATTGTTTGGATGTTCCATGATGAACTTGCTACCCATCCCAATTATTTCAATATTATTTAATTTGGTATGATCTGTTTTCATATGTGAAGGATAAACAGTTTATAAAAGATCAGGCACTATCCTCAAGAATCAGTCTGATGGGGAAATGAACAATCCTATTACAGCATTGTTTGTAGCACAATAAAAGTATGTATATGGTAAGATGTTAGCAGAGGGTAAAAGAGATGAAAACTACCAATTATTCCTAGTTGATAAAGAGAACTAGATTTGGAATGAAGAGCTTGAGCTGGGGTCTGAAGAACTGAGTAAACACTTAGTTTGGAATTCCAGGCAGAAGGAAGAACCTATGTAAATGCATGGAGGAGTGAAACAACAAGTGTATGCAGAATGAAAAATAATTATGTAATTATTATTTGTTTGCAGAGTATCAAGTGGATAGAGAAAAGAATCTAGGCAGAGACAGTGTAGGCAAAATAATATCATATTTATTGATACTTTCTATTTTTACCACATTTCTTCATAGGAAATGTAGTTCTCCTTTCTCACTGAGTTTATAGTAAAATACGTTTTTCCCCATCTATTATTTCCTTGTTCAATGTAAGACAATGATCTGTGTACCTCACTGTGGGTACTTTCATTGTATAGGAACTTGGAGTTATGTCCATGAATTAAGGTAAATTGGATGTGGTCAAGCAGGAGACGGCAAGATTAAATCTCAACATCTTAGGAATAAGTGAACAAAAATGGACTGGAATGGGAAAATTTAATTTGAATGACCATTATAACTACCACTATGGGCAAGAATCCCTAAAAGAAATGGAGCAGCCCTCCATGCAACAGAAGTGTCCAAAATGAAGTACTTGGGTGAAATCTCAAAATCAACAGAATAATCTCCACTTGTTTTCAAGGCAACCTTTCAACATCACAGCAATCCAAGTCTATGCCTCAACCACTGATGCAAAAGAAGCAGAAGTTGACCAATTACATGAAGTTCTTTCTTTAGGATGGATCTGGCAACAACAACAACAACAACAAAAGTCCCTATTCATCATAGGAGATTGAAATATAAAAGCAGAAAGTCGAGATACCCAGAGTAACAGGCATGTTTGGTCTTGGAATGCAAAATGAAGCAGTGCAAAAGTTAACAGTTTTTCTAGGAGAACACATCAGTCATAGCAAACATCTTTTACCAACAACACAGGAGATGACTCTACACATGGACATCACCAGATGGTCAATACTGAATTCAGGTTGATTACATTCTTTGCAGCCAAAAATGGAAAACTCTATACAGTCATCCAAAACAAGACCTGGAGCTGACTGTGGCTCATATCATCAGCCTCTTATCACAAAATTCAGGCTTAAACTGAAGAAGGTAGGGAAAACCATGAGGCCATACAGGTATGACATGAACCAGTTCCCATTTGATTATACAGGGGAGGTGATGAATAAATTTGAGGGATTAGACTTGGTAGACAGAGTGCTTGAAAAACTATGGATGGAGGTTCATAACATTTTACAGGAGACAATGACCAAAACCATCCTAAAGAAAGAGAAGTGCAAGAAAGCAAATTAGTTGTCTGAGGAGGCTTTACTAATAGCTTAGAAAAGAAGGGAAGTGAAAGGCAAGGGAGAAAGGGAAAGATATACCAAACTAAGTGCCGAGTTCCAGAGAATAGCAAGGAGAGGAGAGATATGAAGGTCTTCTTAAATGAAAAATGCAATGAAATAGAAGAAAATGATAGAATGAGAAAGAATAAAGATCTCTTCAAGAAAACTGGAGATATCAAGGAAATATTTGGTGCAAGGATACACATGAAAAAGGACAGTAACTCTAAGGTCCTAACAGAAGCAGAAGAGATTAAGATGTGCCAAGAACACACAGAGCTATATAAGAAAGATCTAAAGGACCAGATAACAATGATGGTGTCATCAGTCACCTAAAGCCAGATATCCCAGACTGTGAGGTCAAGAGTGCCTTAGAAAGCATTATTATGAGCAAAACTAGTGGAGGTGATGGAATTCCAGCTGAGATATTTAAAATTCTAAAAGACGGTGCAGTTTTAAAGTGCTGCATTCAGTAAGCTAGCAAATTTGGAAAACTCAACAATGTCCACAGGACTGGAAAAGTAAAAGATCAGTTTTCATTCCAATCCCAAAGAAATGCAATGTCAAAGAATGTTCAAACTATATACAGTTGCCCTCATTTCACATGATAACAAGGCTATGCTCAAAATCCTTTAAGCTAGGCTTCACCATTATGTGATCTAAAAATTTCAGATATACAAGTTGGATTTTGAAGAGGCAGAGGAACCAGAGATCAAATTGCCAACATTTGTTTGATCGTGGAGAAAGCCAAGGAGTTCCAGAAAAACCTCTATTTCTGCTCCTTTGACTACACTAAAACCTTTGATTGTGTGAATCATAGCAAACTGTGGAAAATTCTTAAAGACATGGAAGTACTATACAATCATATCTGCCCTCTGAGAAACCAGTATGTAGGTCAAGAAGCAACAGTGAGAACAGGACATGGAACAATGGACTGGTTCAAAATTGGGATGGACTATGAAAGGCTATATATTGTCACTCTGCCTATTTAAGTTATATGCAGCATACATCATGTGAAATGCCGAGCTATATGAATTGCAAGCTGGAATCAAGATTGCCCAGAGAAATATCAACAACCTTAGATATGCAGATGATACCAGTCTTAATGGCAATAAGCTAAGAGAAACTAAAGTATCTCTTGATGAGGGTGAAAGAGGAGTGTGAAAACAACTGGTTTGAAACTCAACATTTAAAAAACTAAGTCATGGCATCCAGTCCCATCATGTCATGGTAAATAGAAGGGGAAAAATTTGAAAGAGTGACAGATTTTATTTTCCTGGGCTCCAAAATCATTTTGGAGAGTGACTGTAGCCATGGAATTAAAAGATGCTTGCTCCTTGAAAGAAAAGTTATGGCAAACCTAGACAGTGTATTAAAAAGGAGAAACATCACTTTGCCAACAAAGGTCCATAGAATCAAAAATGTGGCTTTCCCAGTAGTCATGTACAGATGAGAGAGTTGGACCATAAAAAAAAAAGGCTGAGCTTTGAGCAACTGATGCTTTCAAGCTGTGGTGCTGGAGAAAACTCTTGAGAGTCCATTAGTGTTCAAGGAGATCAAACCAATCAATCCTAAAGCAAATCAACCCTGAATATTCACTGGAAAGACTGACTCTGAAGCTCTAATACCTTGGCCACCTGGTGCAAAGTGTCGACTCATTGGAAATGTCCCTGATGCTGGGAAAGACTGAAGACAAAAGGATAAGGAGTAGCAGAGGATGAGATTCTTAGATACCATCACCAACTCAATTGGTATGAATTAGGGCAGAGTTTGGTAGATAGTGGAGAACAGAGGAGGCTGGCATACTACTGGAGTCACAAAGAGTTGGACATCTCTTTGCAACTGGTCAACAGCAATTTCTCTGGAAAATTATAAGATATAATTTTTTCAGTATCTCCCTGCTGATCTCTAATGGAACTTCCATTAATTATGCCATTATTCCTAGAGCTATGTGGTCTCCTCCTGTATAATTTTGATAGTGTTTTTTTTTTTTTTATCTCCTCTCATAGAATCAAATCAACTTTTGATTCTTCCTGAAGACTATTCTGCATGGGTTTCTAAGGAGCTCCCTATAGTAGCTGTTTGACATCTCTTACATTTTAGGAAATTGTCTAAAGTTTCCTATCTTAACCTCTGAGAAAAAAGTCTATAAATAGCCCATATTGTCAAAATCTATATTGACATTATCCTATTTTTCCTATGTTCCAATTCAGGTCAAATTTTACTACAGTAGCTAAGAGAAAGTTGTAAAGTTATCTACAGGAGCCTACTGAGGGGGATGACTTCTTGGCAGCACACTATTTTAGTGTTGTGAAATATTTGGCTAAAGTACAAACTTAATATATCCTTAATATATCTAAATTAGTTGTGAGCTTCCAGTTTTCCTTCCCATTGGACAGGCAAATACGTATAGATTTCTCAGCCTTACTCTAGATCTCAAGAAGGGACACAGAATCTGCTTTTTTAAAACTACCCCATAGTTAATATTTCTTTGGCTTGATAAAATTTTTGGAGGTCTAATATAAAGCAAAAAAATTGAGGTTAGTGAGGAATTTTGAAAGTTGTGGTTTGTGAAGATTAATGTTCTAGTATAGTATAAGTTGGCTTGGATAAAGGAAAAATTGGGGGCTATAAGACAGAAAATTTTTGCACTTCTGAAGCAGCTGTAAGGATACAAAAACAGATATTAATCTAGGAGTTTGGATGGATATATGCCTCTAAATCATGATAATTAATTGAAGAGGTCTCTATACAAAGGTTTATTTTGATGTGCTTAAAAGGTATCCTCTAGTATACTAAAGCATGCTCCATCATTAAGAAATAGGGAAGCTACAGGCATGTGCTATAACTTAAGAGCCAAATGTTCCCATGGGTGTTGACAGGATAGTTGGAATTGAATATGATCATCCAACATCTCAAATAAAAACATGCACTGAATTAATAAGATTGAGAAAGCATCATCTTGCCATAGTTTTGTGAATGTGACCAGATGGTCAGTCACACATGCCAATGAGAAACACTAACGAAGTTTTGCTTTCATTTTTTCCTTCCAAACTAACTTTTGATTATTCCAAGATGAAAAGTATTATGGGAAAAGATCATAGAGATAGAACAAAATAAAATCAGTAGAAGAGTAAGAAATAAAAATTAGAGTTCTCATATGAACAAGCACAATGGTGAGAAACTGTCTCTATTTATCTAGGTAAATGTAATTTTAGAATATAGTTTCTGGAAGTCCTTATTGAAGGCTCGATACCTTTCACTCTACAGACTGTGAAACAACAATTCAGAGAGGTCAGTAACTTTTTTTCAAGTTTCCAAACTAGTTAATGACAAAGCCACAATAAATGTCTCATCTTCTGAGGATTTCCTTGTGTCCTTTTATCTGCATCACAAAGCATTCCTCCTGTCTTTGAAATTAATACATATCATGTCAACATAAAGATTTTTTTTTACTTTATTGATTTTAAGCAAACCTTTTACTAACACATTATATATATATATATACTGAAAAATGTTGTATATATTATAAGCATTCTGAGAACCAACCACATGAAAACAATGCAGTAAGGAAATAAAAATACCAGCAATGTGAATCTCCTCCCTCTCTTCTTTTCCTTTCATCACTATTTATTATTTAAATAGATAACTATTTAAAAGTATCTATTTTAAATTTTAGGAACAGATTAATTTTACTTGTTTTTGTACTTTAGAAAAAGAAATCACCATTGAATACATATACATAAATATATTTTTCAGACTTTTTTTGGTCTGACATCATATTATTATGATTTCTTCCTGAAATATGTAACTATAGTTCATCATTTTTGTCTTCATTATAGAATATGTGTGCTAAATAAATTTGCAGAATGTATGTACCATTCTACTCTTCATAATCAATTAGTAGTTTTTTACTTTTGGTCTGTTATATGCGGTGTTTTTATATGTGTCTTTAATATACCCAGAAGTATAATTGCTAGATCAAAATATATAAATATATTTTCTTCGATTAATTCTTCCATTTATTGGCCAATGCTTGTGTATTGAATGTTTGATTTTAAATCAAATTAGTGCCATCAATTTGTGGGGAAAAGGATAATCCTCTAACATCCATCACTAGAACAATTAGAAATACATTTTTAAAAATAGACTTTAATACTTACTTCTTATAAGTACAAAAATCAGTATTAGGTGTATCATAGCTTTAAATATCAAAGTTTTAAAATAAAGCTTCAAAAAGTTATATTAGAAAATATTAATATTACAGTCAAGATTTTTAGGCAGAAAACAACTTTTTATAGTCTATAGAAAATGTGATACATAAAGGAAAAGATTAAGTATAACTGCATTAACATTAAGAACCTCTCTTAAAATTAAAGCATAATCCACTAAATGGAAGATATTTACAATATGTGTAGCTGTTGAACAGGACATGAATCCAGAATGGAAAAAAAAATAAATCTGCACATCAATAAGGAAGAGACAGCATAATAAAAATTGGACCATAGCCTAGAATGGGCACTTCACAAAAGAAAATATCCCAATACCAAAACAAACAAAAAATCAAAACCCCTAAAGTTAAAACCCAAATCAGGTGCAACTATATGCACATCAGCTTGGTTAAAGTTCACTGCAGAGGAGAACGAGCACTGAGTTCTTTTATACACTGCTGGTGGAAGTATTAGCCGGTATCACCACTTATGAAAAACTATTTGGCATTATTTACTGAGGGTTTCTCCACACCCTCTTCAGCACTTGTGGATTTTTTAATGATGGCTATTCTGACTGGTGTGAGGTGATAGCTCATTGTATTTTTGATTTGCATTCTCTAATAATGAGTGATGTTGAGCATCTTTCCATTTGTTTGTTAGCCATCTCTATGTCTTCTTTGGAGAAATGTCTGTTTAGGTCTTTTCCCCACTTTTTGATTAGGCTGTTTGTTTTTCTGTCATTGAGTTGTATGAGCTGCTTGTATACATTGGAAATTAATCCTTTGTCAGTTGTTTCATTTGCTATTATTTTCTCCCACTCAGAGGGTTATCTTTTCATATTGTTTATGGTTTCCTTTGCTGTGCAAAAGCTTTTACATTTAATTAGGTCCCACTTTTTCATTTAAATTTCTATTATTCTAGGAGGTGTGTCATAGAGGATCTTGCAATGATTTATATTATACAGTGTCTGCTTGTGTTTTCCTTTAAGAGTTTCAGAGTTACTAGTCTTACATTTAGATCTTTAATCCTTTTTAAAGTTATTTTTGTGTATTGTGTGAGGAAGTCTTCTAATTTCTCTGTTTTACACATAACTGTCCAGTTCTCCCAGCAGCACTTATTGAAGAGACTGTGTTTTTCCTATTGTATATTCTTGCCTCCTTCATAAAAGATAAAAGATAGATGTGTGGGTTTATATCTGGGCCTTCTATCTTGTTCAATTTGTCTATAGTTCTGTTTTTGTGCCAGTACCATACTGCCCTGATGACTATAGTTTCATAGTACAGTCTGAAATCAGGAAGGTTGATTCCTCCAGCTCCATTCTTCCCTCTAAAAATTGCTTTGACTATTCATAGCCTTTTGTGTTTCTATGTAAATTGTGAAATATTTTGTTCTAGTTCTGTGAAAACTGTCATTGTTAATTTGATAGGAATTGCATTGAGTCTGTAGATTGCATTTGGTAGTATAGTCATTTTCACAGTATTGATTCTTCCATCAAGGAGCATGGAATATCTCTCTATCTGTTTATGTCATCTTTGATTTCTTTCATCAGTGTTTTATAGTTTTCTGTGAAGAGCACTTTTGGTTCCTTAGGTAGCTTAATTCCTAGATATTTTATTCTTTTTGTTGCAAACAGGATTTATTTGTTAATTTTTCTTTCTGATTTTTTCATTGTTAGTGTATAGGAATGCAAGTGATTTCTGTGTTTTGATTTTGTATCCTGTGACTTTACTAAATTAATTGATTAGCTCTAGTAATTTTGTGATAGTATCTTTAGGGTTTTCTATGTACAGAATCATGTCATCTGCAAAGAGTGACAGGTTTACTTCTTTTCCAGTCTGGATTGCTTTTATTTCTTTTTCTTCTCTGATTGCCATAACTTGGACTTCTAAAACTGTGTTGAGTAATAGTGGTGAGTGTGGGCACACTTGTCTTGTTCCAGATCTTAGAGGGAATGCTTTCAGTTTTTCCCCATTGAGAATAATGTTTTCTGCCTCTAGTAGACAGGATACGTGTGTGTGTGTGTGTGTGTGTGTGTGTGTGTGTGTAGTATACAGTATATACTATATATGCCTTGTGACAACAAGGCATATATATGTCTTGCTTTTGTATCCATTCAGCCAGCTAGTTTTTGGTTAGACTATTTAATCCATTTACACTTAAAATAATTATTGATATATATTTTCCTATTGACATTTTCTTAGTTGTTTCAGTGTTGTTTTTTTTTTTTTCCAGATCTTTTTCTTTCTTTGTGCTTCCTGTCTACAGAAGTCCCTTTAATATTTGTTTTAAAGCTCATTTGCAGGTGTTACATTCTCTTAACTTTTTATTGTCTGTAAAGCTTCTGGTTTCTCCATCAATTCTGAATGATAACCTTGCCAGGTAAAGCAATCTTCGCTGTAGATTTTTCCCTTTCAGTACTTTAAATACACCCTGCCATTCCCTTCTTGCCTACAGAGTCTCTGTTGGAAGATCAGCTGTTAACCATATGGGGTTTCCCTTGTTACTTGTTGCTTTTCCTTTGCTGATTTTGTTATTCTTTCTTTGTGTTTGATCTTTGTTAGTTTGACCAATATGTCTCAGCATGTTTCTTCTTGGGTTTACCCTGTATGGGACTCTCTGTACTTCTTGGGCTTGATTAACTATTTCCTTCCACATGTTGGGGAAATTTTCAACTAAAATTCAAAATTTTTCTCAGCTCTTTCTTTTTCTCTTCTTCTTCTGGTACCCCTATTTCAAATGTTGGTTTATTTAATATTGTCCCATAGGTTTATGAGACTACCCTCAATTCTTCTCATTATTTTTCCTTTATTCTGCTCTTCAGCAGTTATTCTCACCATTCTGTCTTCCAGCTCACCTATTTGTTCTTTTGCTTCAGTAATTCTATTATTTATTCTTTCTATAATATTTTTAATTTAAGTGATTGTGTTGTTCATCTTGGTTTCTTTATTCTTTATTTCTTCTATGTCATTTTAAAATATGTTCATTCATTCTTACATTTTCTCCATTCTATTTTTGAGTTTTTTTAAATCATTTTTACTATCATTATTCTGAACTCTTTTTTAGATATTTTCCTATTTCCTCTTCATTTATTTGGTCTTGTGAGTACCTATCTTGTGCCTTCACTTGCAAAATATATCTCTGTGCTTCATTTTTTCTAACTTACTGAGTTTGAGATCTCCTTTTCCCAGGCTTTAGAATAGTATTCCTTCTTCCATTTGCTTTGTGCCCTCAGTGGACTTCTGCCTTGGGCTTCCCTGGTAGCTCAGTTGGGGCAGAATCCACCTGCAACACAGGAGACCCTGTTCAATCCCTGGGTCAGGAAGATCTGCTGGATAAGGGATAGGTTACCCACTCCATCATTCTTGGGCTCCTATTGTGGCTCAGCTAGTAAAGAATTCACCTGCAATGTGGGAGACCTGGGTTGTTTCCCTGGGTTGGAAGATCCCTTGGAAAAGGTAAAAGTTCCCATTCCAGTATTTTGGCCTGAAGAATTCCATAGACTGTGTAGTGCAAGAAGTGACAAAGAGTTGGAGATGACTGAGGGGCTTTCACTTTCACTCAGTGGATAAGTCTGGTCTAGTGATTTTATTTGTGTAGGTAGGCTTTGTGTTGAGAGTGAATTGTGGCCTGCATTCTGGTGGAAAGACATGTTCCCCTCTACTCCCATTTGTGATGGGCGGGGCTGTATGAGGTCATATGTTTTAGTGTGTCTGTGGGAATCCTTCCTACTGATGATTGAGTCTGTGTTTTTCTCTTGTTGTTGTGTGCATGAAGTGTCCAGCACTGGGTGCTGCCAGTACTTGTGTGAGGTCAGGTCTTGTATATAGGTGGAATCTTTGGTGATAGTTATCACTAATTAATAATCCCTGAGATAAGGAGTTTGCTATGACGAGCGCATTTTCTTGGCAAAACTCTATTAGTCTTTGCCCTGCTTCATTCTGCATTCCAAGGTCAAATTTGCCTGTTACTCCAGGTGTTTTTTGACTTCCTACTTTTGCATTCCAGTGCCCTATAATGAAAAGGACATCTTTTTTAGGTGTTAATTCTAAAAGGTCTTGTAGGTCTTCATAGAACCATTAAACTTCAGCTTCTTCAACGTTACTGTTTGGGGCATAGACTTGGATTATGGTGATATTGAATGATTTGCCTTGGAGATGAACAGAGATCATTCTGTTATTTTTGAGACTGCATCCAAGTACTGCATTTCAGACCCTTTTATTGACCATAATGGTCAATTTCTTCCTTTAATGACGATAGCGGTCCATTTCTTCTGAGGGATTCCTGCCTGCAGTAGTAGAAATAATGGTCATCTGAGTTAAATTCACCCATTACAGTCCATTTTAGTTGCCTGATTCCTAGAATGTCGACATCCACTTTTGCCATCTCTTGTTTGACCACTTCCAATTTGCCTTGAAAATGCACTGGTCATAGCAAACACCCTCTTCCAACAACACAAGAGAAGACTCTACACATAGACATCACCAGATGGTCAACACCAAATTCAGATTGATTATATTCTCTGCAGCAAAAGATGGAGAAGCTCTACAAGGTCAACAAAAACAAGACCAGGAGCTGACTGGCTCAGATCATAAGCTCCTTATTAACAAATTCAGACTCAAATTGAAGAAAGTAGGGAAAACTGCTAGACCATTCAGGTATCACCTAAATTAAATCCCTATCATTATAGAGTGGAAGTGAGAAATAGATTTAAGGGCCTAGATGTGATAGATAGACTGCCTGATGAACTATGGAATGAGATTCGTGACATTGTACAGGAGACAGGGATCAAGACCATCCTCATGGAAAATAAATGCAAAAAAGCAAAATGGCTGTCTGGAGAGGAATTACACATAGCTGTGAAAAGAAGAGAAGCAAAAAGCAAAGGAGAAAGGAAAGATATAAGAATCTGAATGCAGAATTCCAAAGAATAGCAAGAAGAGATAAGAAAGCCTTCTTCAGTGATCAATGCAAAGAAATAGAGGAAAAGAACAGAATGGGAAAGACTAGAGATCTCTTCAAGAAAATTAGAGATACTAAGGGAACATTTCATGCAAAGATGGGCTCGATAAAGGACAGAAATGGTATGGACCTAACAGAAGTAGAAGATATTAAGAAGAGGTGGCAAGAATACACAGAAGAACTGTACAAAAAAGATCTTCACGACCCAGATAATCATGACAGTGTGATTTAGAGCCAGACATCCTGGAATGTGAAGTCAAGTGGACCTTAGAAAGCATCACTATGAACAAAGCTAGTGATGGAATTCCAGTTGAGCTATTTCAAGCCCTGAAAGATGATGCTGTGAAAGTGCTAGATTTAATATGCCAGCAAATTTGGAAAACTCAGCAGTGGCCACAGGACTGGAAAGGTCAGTTTTCATTCCAGCCCCAAAGAAAGGCACTGCCAAAGAATGCTCAAACTGCCGCACAATTGCATTCATCTCACATGCTAGTAAAGTAATGCTCAAAATTCTCCAAGTCAGGCTTCAGCAATATGTGAACCGTGAACTTCCTGATGTTCAGGCTGGTTTTAAAAAGGCAAAGGAACCAGAGATCAAATTGCCAACATCCACTGGATCATGGAAAAAGAAGAGAGTTCCAGAAAAACATCTATTTCTGCTTTATTGATTATGTCAAAGCTTTTGACTGTGTGGATTACAATAAACTGGAAAATTCTGAAAGAAATGGGAATACCAGACCACCTGACCTGCCTCTTGAGAAATCTGTATGCAGGTCAGGAAGCAAGAATTAGAACTGGACATGGAACAACAGACTGGTTCCAAATAGGAAAAGGAGTACGTCAAGGCTGTATATTGTCACCCTGCTTATTTAACTTCTATGCAGAGTAGTTGTGAGAAGTGCTGGACTGGAAGAAACACAAGCTGGAATCAAGTTTGACGGGAGAAATATCAATAACCTCAGATATGCAGATGACACCACCCTTATGGCAGAAAGTGAAGAGGAACTGAAAGCTTGATGAAAGTGAAAGAGGAGAGTGAAAAAGTTGGCTTCAAGCTCAACATTCAGAAAACGAAGATCATGGCATCTGGTCCCATCACTCATGGGAAATAGATGGGGAAAAAGTGGAAACAGTGGAAACAGTGGAAATAGTGGAAACAGTGTCAGGCTTTATTTTTTGGGGGCTCCAAAATCACTGCAGATGGTGAATGCAGCCATGAAATTAAAAGACGCTTAGTCTTTGGAAGAAAAGTTATGATCAACCTAGACAGCATATTCAAAAGCAGAGATATTACTTTGCCGACTAATGTCCGTCTAGTCAAGGCTATGGTTTTTCCATAGCCTTGTATGGATGTGAGTGTTGGACTGTGAGAGTTGGACTGTGAAGAAGGTTGAACGCCAAAGAACTGATGCTTCTGAACTGTGGTGTTGGAGAAGACTCTTGAGAGTCCCTTGGACTGCAAGGAGATTCAAACAGTCCATTCTAAAGGAGATCAGCTCTGGGATTTCTTTGGAAGGACTGATGATAAAGCTGAAACTCCAGTACTTTGGCCACCTCATGTGAAGAGTCTACTCATTGAAAAAGACTCTGGTGCTGGAAGGGATTGGGGGCAGGAGGAGAAGGGTATGACAGAAGATGAGATGACTGGATGGCATCACTGACTCAATGGACCTGAGTCTGAGTGAACTCCGGGAGCTGGTGATGGACAGGGAGGCCTGGCATGCTGTGATTCATGGGGTCACAAAGAGTCGGACACGACTGAGAGACTGAACTGAACTGAGGTAAGAAGTTCTCTGGCATTCTAAGGTCCTGGACTCAGCACGTCCACTCCAAAAGTTCATGCTTAAACTTTGGCCAGAGGACTGAGGTTCTACAAGTCATTCATTACATCATTTTGCTCTTTCTTCTTTGTTCTGTCATGTCTGATTCTTTGTGACCCCATGAACTATAGCCTGCCACACTTCTCCTCTCATGGGATATTCTAGGCAAGAACACTAGAGTGGGTTGTCATTCCCTTCTCCAAGGCATATTCCCAACTCAGGGTCAAACCTGGGTCTCCTGCATTGCAGGTAGATTCTTTACCACCTGAGAGCCACCAGGTCGTTTTAAAACAAGCACAGAAAAACAAAACACTGAACAGACAAGGAACACATGCAGACAAATGATAAATACAGGATCAGACACATAATAACCACAAATAATGGAACATACACACTCGCAGACCAAACCAAAATAGTCCAAAGAAAACAAGTACAAAATAGTGACCTGGTGAGCAAAGGGGACAAAAGTGGTATAGACCAATTAAAAATAAAATTAACTGAAACATAAACTGGAAAATAAAACCAAAGCTATGTACCAACTGGGAAACAAAGCAAAGAAAACAAATCAGATAGAAAACTATAAAACACTGATGAAAGAAATCAAAGAGGACACTAATAGATGGAGAAATATACCATGTTCATGGATTGGAAGAATCAATATAGTGAACATGAGTATACTACCCAAAGCAATTTACAAATTCAATGCAATCCCTATCAAGCTACCAGCGGTATTTTTCACAGAACTAGAGCAAATAATTTCAAGATTTGTATGGAAATACAAAAAAACCTCGAATAGCCAAAGCAATCTTGACAAAGAAGAATGGAACTGGAGGAATCAACCTGCCTGACTTCAGGTTCTACTACAAAGCCACAGTCATCAAGACAGTATGGTAATGACACAAAGACAGAAATATAGATCAATGGAACAAAATAAAAAGCCCAGAGATAAATCCACACACATATGGACACCTTATCTTTGACAAAGGAGGCAAGAATATACAATGGAGTAAAGACAATCTCTTTGACAAGTGGTGCTGGGAAAACTGGTCAACCACTTGTAAAAGAATGAAACTAGATCACTTTCTAACACCGCACACGAAAATAAACTCAAAATGGATTAAAGATCTAAATGTAAGATCAGAAACTATAAAACTCCTAGAGGAGAACATAGGCAAAACACTCTCCGACATACATCACAGCAGGATCCTCTATGATCCACCTCCCAGAATTCTGGAAATAAAAGCAAAAATAAACAAATGGGATCTAATTAAAATTAAAAGCTTCTGCACAACAAAGGAAAGGACAACAAGGTGAAAGGACAACAAGGTGAAAAGACAGCCTTCTGAATGGGAGAAAATAATAGCAAATGAAACAACTGACAAACAACTAATCTCAAAAATACACAAGCAACTTATGCAACTCAATTCCAGAAAAATAAACGGCCCAATCAGAAAATGGGCCAAAGAACTAAATAGACATTTCTCCAAAGAAGACATACAGATGGCTAACAAACACATGAAAAGATGCTCAACATCACTCATTATTAGAGAAATGCAAATCAAAACCACAATGAGGTACCACTTCACACCAGTCAGAATGTCTGTGATCCAAAAATCTGCAAGCAATAAATGCTGGAGAGGGTGTGGAGAAAAGGGAACCCTCCTACACTGTTGGTGGGAATGCAAACTAGTACAACGACTGTGGAAAACAGTGTGAAGATTTCTTTAAAAATTGCAAATAGAACTGCCTTATGACCCAGCAATCCCACTTCTGGGCATACACACTGAGGAAACCAGAATAGAAAGAGACACATGTACCCCAATGTTCATCGCAGCACTGTTTATAATAGCCAGGACATGGAAACAACCTAGATGTCCATCAGTGGATGAATGGATAAGAAAGCTGTGGTACATATACACAATGGAGTATTACTCAGCCATTAAAAAGAATACATTTGAATCAGTTCTAATGAGATGAATGAAACTGGAGCCGATTCTACAGAGTGAAGTAAGCCAGAAAGAAAAACACCAATACAGTATACTAACACATATATATGGAATTTAGAAAGATGGTAATGATGACCCTGTATGCGAGACAGCAAAAGAGACAGATATGTAGAGTGGACTTTTGGACTCCATGGGAGAGGGAGAGGGTGGGATGATTTAAGAGAATGGCATTGAAACATGTATACTATTATGTAAGAAACAAATCACCAGTCAATGTTTGATGCAGGATACAGGATGCTTGGGGCTGGTGCATGGGGATGATCCAGAGAGATGATATGGGGTGGGAGGTGGGAGGGGGGTTCCTGTTTGGGAACTCATGTACATCCATGGTGGATTCATGTCAATGTATGGCAAAACTAATACAGTATTGTAAAGTAAAATAAAGCAAAAATAAAAATTAATTAAAATAAAATAAAATAAAGACCCTGATGTTAGGAAAGATTAAAGGTGGGAGGAGAATGGGACAACAGAGAATGAGATGGTTGGATGGCATCACCAACTCAATGGACATGAGTTTGTGAAAGTCGAAGTTGGCGATGAACAGGGAGGCCTGGCATGCTGCACTTCATGGGGTCGCAAAGAGTCAGTCACGACTAAGCAGCTGAACTGATCTGAAAACATGGTATGTACCAGATGTTTAAATATGCTCATTTTGCTTGTTTGTTGGGTTTGCTTTTTTTTTTTTTTGTAATGAAAAGCCATGTGGAATCATAGCTACAATATACAGGACATTTATTTTTAGATATAGTAAACTATATTTAAAATCTGGTTAGATTGCTTTAACATAATAGCTCATTTTTGTTCCCTCTCTTTTATTCTCATTGTTCCTGACGACCTAAACAGCAATTGTAGCTTTAATTATACTCTTTTTTGCTGAAGATCAGGAACCTTGTAAAAGAAGAAAAAAAATGTAGTTAATCTCTACTCACAAAGGATCTCAAAATATGTTTCATTATATGAGTCAACAGATCCCAGTTGTTCTTTCTTCATAGCCCCTGTTTGAAAAGTTTCTTGATAGATGAGGAAACTGCAGCACAGAGTGCTAGAATATGCAAGCTGTACATACTGATAGAAAATTACCTGTAAACTCCTTTGATATGCGATACACAAGCAGGAGAAATGAAATGCGATTCTGTCCTAATTGTTTCCCTTGGAGGATGGCTTCCCTTGGTTGGTATTTTAGAATCACTATAGTGCTCGCTTCGGCAGCACATATACTAAAAATTAGAATCACTATAATCCTGGGGATTTTTTTCATGAAATCTCTTCACAGCTAGTGTGCTGAGTTGTATATCCTATGTGTTTTCAGTTAAATTGCTCTAAATCCTAGTTAGGTTGAGGACTTCAGGCTATTTGTAACTAAATTACAAATGCTATGCAAATTTGTTCTTTTTCTTTCACAGAATATATTTAGCAACTATTATAGGGAAATAGCAAATTAGCCAAGATGGTGTGGTAAGGTTCTCTCACCCCACATTTTGTAAATAATGACTATGTAACAGCTGAGATCATTTATAGCACTGCATATGCATGTCACGAGGTGCTTGCTTGGTCACGAGCTACTTAGTGATGTACACATGTGTGAGCTCTACCTAGAAAGCAGTGCCATTTACTGCCGCATCACGGCTGCATCCCTTGGGTCACCCAGGAGACAGAGAATATAGTGTGTCTGTTGCTATGGCTGCTACCGCAGCCAGGAGAAAGGTTGTGTTGTGTTAGGTTATGCTATAGCTGCTGCTATGGCTGCTGCATCAGCCAGGAGAGAAAAAAATATGTCTGCACTTTCTAAAGCTCTTTGATTCTCTTTCCAGCCTCTTAGCTCGTACTTTGCCTATCCTGGGTTCAACGAACAGTGCAGACAGAGGGAACAGCAAGACTCTGGCTTCACAAACAGAATCAGCAATATAATTGGGATAGTGGGTAGGATGAAGAGCAATACAACCACCTTGCTGCTGCTGCTAAGTCACTTCAGTCATGTCCAACTCTGTGCGACCCCATAGACGGCAGCCCACCAGGCTCCTCAGTCCCTGGGATTCTCCATGCAAGAATACTGGGGTGGGTTGCCATTTCCTTCTCCTTGGTATATACTCAAAGCTTAGCAACTTGTGGTTCTTCTGGTTTTGCTTTTCATCTTGCTAATGTCTTTAATTTTGAAGACAGATAAAAAAGCATTTTTTTTTCACTTAAACTAAGATTTCTCAAAATTAAAAATATTAAAACATTCTAAATCAGAGCAAAGAACTATTTTTTTTTTTTTTTTTTTGCTGTTGCTGAATAACTTGGGATGCTTCAAAGATTATCTGATATTCCAAAAAAAAAAAAAAAAAAGACACATTCCGTTTTGAGGGGTGAAGAATGAAGCACTTGATCTGAAGTCTTTCCTTAGCAACCATTAATCAGTTAAGAGTCAGGAGTGGAGAAAGACTTACTGGCTTCAAAGTTATGAAACTGATGAAGTTTGTCTTTAAGATCCTGCCTGCCAATTCTGCCACGTCCAATGGCATTTTTGTTGAAAATTCATTAGAAACTGATGATAGTTATTCAAATAGCAGTCATTATAAATCACCAAATTCCTCCCCTTGAGAACATTTATTTATATTAACAACTTTCACATAGGAACAGAAACAAGATTGGTACTTGACTGAAGGAATTTCAGCCATTTGCAAGTAGAAACAGAACATGTTTAGAATAAAAGGGAAAACCTTTTCTAAACCTTGAAAATTAGCCACTGTTTAAGTTTGAGTTTTTTTCTTTTCTACTGTCAATATTTTTTTTAATCCATTCAAGTGAAAAGATTAGCAGATTTAAGTTGAAGTGTAGGTGATTTAAAAGCTATGCATGCCTCTAAAAAGACCAAGAGAATGAATTTCAGGGCATATGCAGAAGCCCAGATATAAAGCAGTACAGTTGTTAAATAATTTCAATAACTATAAAAGTAAATAAAATATGAAAAAAAAAAAACCGGGACAACAAATGTGAATATAGTTTAAAAGCAAGTCACATCTATGGGGCTGTAACAATGGAGTTCTCGTTAATGAGAAACCATCACATCTACTAAAATGTAAACTTTCAAAAACAAAAGGAACAAGTATCTCTTCTTACATTTTGTTTGGAAGTAAATGAAAAGAAAGTAAGCTTAAATTCTGATGCACTAGTACTATTTATTTAGGTGACTATGAGAGTAAAATTACACAGTTTAGTTGCTTTACACTTTTGATATATACCATTTATATCTATTTATAGTAAAACAGTGGAGAAGGCAATGGCACCCCACTCCAGTACTCTTGCCTAGAAAATCCCATGGATGGAGGAGCCTGGTAGGCTGCAGTCCATGGGGTCGCTAAGAGTTGGACACCACTGAGTGACTTCACTTTCACTTTTCACTTTCATGCATTGGAGAAGGAAATGGCAACCCACTCCAGTGTTCTTGCCTGGAGAATCCCAGGGATGGGGGAACCTGGTGGGCTGCCATCTATGGGGTCACACAGAGTTGGACACGACTGAAGTGACTTAGCAGCAGTATAGTAAAACAGAATTTATTAAACAGAATGTAGTATTTTTAGATGGGCCCATTTAAATGAATTTATTTACAGTATTTGGTATTAATCACAAAAAGAAAACCATAAGAAATTGTATTGGTTATTGTCAAGGAAGAAATTTGAACTCTGAAAAGGATAACCTCTGAAATATGATTGAATTGGATTTCCTTGTTGATTTTTATTTTAAAGGCTTATTGTTGGTTCCAGCTAAATATTTTTCCTTGATTGGAATTGTGCTTATATGTATACAGCTGTTGAATGTGTCTTTAGATATGCATGCAAGCCTTAAGAAATTTACCTATATTTGAAAAATGTAAAAGTATGTATGTTTTATTTGGTGTATGTTTAGCAATAAGATCATTAGCTTATGAAATAGAAATAAGAATGTAAATGTTTATATTAAATTTCTAGCTTTTTTTCCTAGACATGTGGCTGCTAGCCATATGATCAAGTCCACTTCTACATTCCATTAGAATGTACTGTTAGGTAGTTAGAATAGGAAACAGGAGTCCAGAATGGCGGTGGCTAAAAGATAAGGAAGGGGAAAGCCCACAAAAATAGAACAAAGGAAGGTCTGAGGACTGGAATGAGGATCTCAGGTAGAACAAACAACTCTCTTGGCTAGCCCAATTTATATAGGGCAGACCCAGGGGGAGAAAAACATATAAAAAGAGGAGCCAAAGGGCTGGGGAGTCTCTCTTTCTCTCTCTCTCCCCACCCTACGTGCTCTTCTCTTCACATCTTTGGGTCAGCATGCTCTCATGCCTCAAGGATGGATTTTCCTGCTATTTTCTAAATAAAATAGAGCTGTAACACAGAGCTGTAACACTGATTTGTCTAAGAGCTGTAACACGGTATATTTGAAACCTGAGAGCTATAACATGGTCTGTCCAAGACCCAAGAGATGTGACACGCTGAGGGCTTTAATGTCCGTCACTCCAAATCTTTGTTGTGATGAGACAGAATTGAGGAGCATACACTCGCCTGACATATATAGAAAAGTGCAAAATAGTAGAAATCTTTTGAATTTAAAACAGCATGTAGGACTCTTTATAAACCCAAGAAATTTTACAGCTTCTGTTCTATAATTACACTAATGGTTCTACAAGTAACTATTTATACAAAAAGAGCACTAATTGTCCACTTATTCAGTGTGTATTGAACGCACTCTGAGCCAGGTACTAAGTTAGGTGCTCAGGATGCATTGATGACTAAGATTCAGCCCCTGACCATAAGGAATGTAGGGTTTAAAGAAAGACTGACAGGAAGGCAGTGGTTACAGATAAGATCTGTGAAATGAAAATATCTCCTGCCTTATCAATAAACAAGAAATATCACAGACATTAGCAATTAAAAGTGAAAGTCACTCAGCCATCTCTGACTCTTTGCAACCCCATGGACTATACAGTCTGTGGAATTCTCCAGGCCAGAATACGGAAGTAGGTAGCCTTTCCCTTCCCCAGGGGATCGTCCCAACCCAGGGATTCAACTCAGGTCTCCTGCTTTGCAAGCGAATTCTTTACCAGCTGAGCCACAAGGTTTCTGTCCTCCAAATGTGAATGAGGACTCCCAAAACTGCAATCCAGCAGATGTCTTCACCCACAACAGTGATTGCTGAGGAGCTTGGGGAATGCAAGAAGCAGCCATCTGCCATACCTGCCACTCCTTAAGGTGAACAAGGAAACAAGATTTGGCCCCAGACAGCTGAGGTGCATATGAAAGAAATGAATTCAGTGGGCCCAAAGACTTACATCTTTCCATATATAGAATGCTTAATTCCTCAACCTAATATCTGATCTTTGATGTTCAGACTGCCTGCTCCCTATGTTGCAAACTTGTATATAGCCTGACTTCCCCCACACCCCCCTCCCCACCAAACCCCTGTTATGTCCTTGAAGCAGTTTTCTCAGAGCTACTGAGATTCTGCCTTCCAGGCTCAGAGTCTTAAACATTCCCACCAAATAAAACAACTCTACCATCTGGTTGTAACTATATTTTTTTTTAATGAACAGCTTTGGTGACCAAGATGAAGGGACCCAGAGCAGATTTCTCTGCTCCACCTGAACTCTATGAGAAACCAGGGCCATGGTACCAACCAAGGCCACTTGTATCCATCCAATTCCTCTGGAGTTCAGGATGGATTTGAGTAAGTCTCTCCTGGTTCTTGGATTTCCCATATTTGTTGCGATTGTGAGTTTTTTATTTGGTGGGATATAGCAAGTATCTGCCCCCTCTCAGTTAAGGTACTGGGGGAGGGGGCATTTGCAAGAAACTCGGGATATATCCACTCAGGGTCTAGATACTGGGTGTTGATCAGTTGAAAAGACACTGAGGAATGCCTGTTCTGTTGAAAGACACTGGGTAGGAGAGGAAGAATACCTAAGCCTCAGTTGAAAGACTCTGATGGTGACTCCATTGTAGAAAGACATACAGAGTTGATAATTGCAAATATCTAGTTAACTGGAGAAATTAAATTTTGTCCTAAATATTGAGTGGGCTCTTTAATACATATGCAGTTAAAAATTAAAAATTGGCTTGGTAAAACCTTAAACAAGGCCTTGTATTGGGAATCTCAGATTTCTCTGTGTCTTTGAGATGTAAATGTTTTATCTGATCTTCCTGGGTTGGTCTGTTGTGGTTTTATTCCTGTTAGCCCTATAAGAGGTCTTTTTGCATTATTAATGATTTGCATCTCTGTGGAGATGTAATTTATTGGTGGTCAAAAGATGAATCATGGCATCTGGTCCCATCACTTCATGCGAAATAGATGGGGAAACAGTGAAAACAGTGCCAGACTTTATTTTTGGGGGGGCTCCAAAATCACTGCAGATGGTGATTGCCGCCATGAAATTAAAAGACACTTACTCCTTGGAAGGAAAGTTATGACCAACTTAGCATATTAAAAAGCAGAGACATTACTTTGCAAACAAAGGTCTGTCTAGTCAAGGCTGTGGTTTTTCCAGTGGTCATGTATGGATGTGAGAGTTGGACTGTGAAGAAGGCTGAGAACTGAAGAATTGATGCTTTTGAATTGTGGTGTTGAAGAAGACTCTTGAGAGTCCCTTGGACTGCAAGGAGATTCAACCAGTCCATTCTAAAGGAGATCAGCCCTGGGATTTCTTTGGAAGGAATAATACTAAAGCTGAAACTCCAGTACTTTGGCCACGTCATGTGAAGAGTTGACTCATTGGAAAAGACTCTGATGCTGGGAGGGATTGGGGGCAGGAGGAGAAGGGGACAACAGAGGATAGATGGCTGGATGGTATCACCGGCTCAATGGATGTCAGTTTGAATGAACTCTGGTAGTTGGTGATCGACAGGGAGGCCTGGTGTGCTGCAACTCACAGGGTTGCAAAGTCAGACACAACTGAGGGACTGAACTGAACTGAACTGAAAAGACGAATCCTTTTAAAATTAGAGAAACAAATAAATTATTAAGTCTAGAGTCCTCTCATTGCAAACAACTGTTTTGTTTGAATCTATAAACAAAAGTCAAATTAACCTAAGAACATTTTTTAGAATAAGAAAAACAGGTTTATGAAGCTTCATTGAGGCCTTCTTCTCAATGGGTCTTATAGATGCTAATAAGAGAAATTAAGAATATTAAAAAAAGAAAAAAACTTGGAAAAATGTTATTTCAAAAAGGTGTAAAAAAATAAGGAGTTATCTCAAATTAATAAAAAATTCTTTGGATAGTTATCTAGAATGGGATAAATAAAACACATTTACATGATTAAAGATTTGATATTATTAGACCACCTAAATTTAATGAGCCAAAAGGGACCCTTTACTGGTCCCCAACATTAAAAGCTAAATAAGAGTGTTGTATTTACAGCAGTTTTAAGTTATCTATTTAAGGGACTAGAAAAATTTACATTGAGATATCTGACCAATTATTTTGAGACAGCTAGGCCAAAGGACTTGACTTAATTAGTTCTATTTGACTCTAGGGATCCCAAAGCCTTTTATATAAAAACAGCAAAATAGACAGGGAACAAAAAAGAAAAGTCCCCTAAACTCTCCTCTAAGAACAGAGCCTGTAGATTGGAAACTTATGAACGCTAAAATTAAATGCATAGAAGTTTGCAGCATTTAGATAAAGGTATATAAATTGGTATATCTAAATGGTTCTTACATAAGGTGGTTATAGGCCTTATCTAATTTATATTATGGGATAAACAAGGCATATAGTTTGCCACTAAGGAAATATTAACTAAACGTACTGAGGAAACCAATAGTTACATGAGCCATACAATATTAGTATAAACTGAGTACTAACAATTAATCTATGTTGTTGGAGAAGACTCTTGAGAGTCCCTTAGACAGCAAGGAGAGGCAAGCAGTCCATCCTAAAGGAAATCAGTCCTGAATATTCATTGGTAGGACTGATGCTGAAACTGAAATTCCAATACATTGACCACCTGATGCGGAGAACTGACTCATTTGAAAAGACTCTGATGCTGGGAAGGATTGAAAGTGGAAGGAGACAGGGATGGCAGAGGCTGAGATGGTTGGAAGGCATCACCAACTCAGTGCACATGAGTTTGAGTAAGCTCCGGAAGTTGGTGATGGACAGGGAGGACTGGCGTGCTGTGACTCATGGGGTCACAAAGAGTTGGACACAACTGAGCAACTGAACTGAACCAAACTGAATATCCAAAGGCTAATAAAATATAAATAGTGGTTTTGCTTTGGTTTACTTTAAAAACTCAGAAAGATCTTTGCTAAATGCCTTATACAAACCTTTGAAGTCGTAAGTTAAAACTCTAAAGTTATAAAGCATAGAACTTCATAAGTTAAATTTCAGTTTGATATAAATCTTGCCATTGAGTTTTGCAACTTTAGGCAAAAAAAAAAAAAAAAAAATCATTATTTGACTCTATGCTAAATACATTCCCTATTTGGTGTCTACCCTTACCTTTCCCTAGTTCTTTGCTTTCAGAAAGAAGGCTGTAGAACACCGAACAGCCAGACTCAATTATTGTGTTACTGACCAGTTTATAGCTGTCTTTGAAACAGTGCAAGAGGAAGAAATCAAGATCCTGTTACCTTTGTTTCTCATCACTGACTCCTGACTTTGAGCCCTTACATTATAGAAGCCCCTAGACTCCTCATGGGTAGGGGCACAGATCTTGAGGGCATGAGCATACTGTGTCCCCCTTTCTACCCGCTGAGAATGAAAACCGCATTTCTATTTCCTCAAAAAAAAAAAAAAGAAAAAGAAAAGAAAAAGAAAAAGAAAGAAAACAACGAAGAATTAAACAACTGCCTCTGTGTCACAAATGTCTAAACCAGAACATGAATACAAGCTACAGTGGCCTAGACTAAGCCCAATTAAATAGGCAGGACCTACGAAAAGTTATGACCAACCTAGTTGGCATATTCAAAAGCATAGACATTACTTTGCCGACTAAGTTCCGTCTAGTCAAGGCTATGGTTTTTCCATAGCCTTGTATGGATGTGAGTGTTAGACTGTGAAGAAGGCTGAGTGACGAAGAATTGATGCTTTTGAACTATGGTGTTGGAGAAGACTCTTGAGAGTCCCTTGGACTGCAAGGGGATCCAACCAGTCCATTCTGAAGGGGATCAGCCCTGGGTGTTCTTTGGAAGGAATGATGCTAAAGCTGAAACTCCAGTACTTTGGCCACCTCATGCGAAGAGTTGACTCATTGGAAAAAACTCTGATGCTGGGAGGGATTGGGGGCAGGAGGAGAAGGGGACAACAGAGGATGAGACGGCTGGATGGTATCACTGACTCGATGGACCTGAGTCTGAGTGAACTCTGGGAGTTGGTGATGGACAGGGAGGCCTGACGTGCTGCGATTCATGGGGTCGCAAAGAGTTGGACACAACTGAGCGACTGAACTGAACAGAACAAGACCATAGGGAAAAAAGTGGCAGTTTTAAATCTAAACTTCTGAAAAATGATGTTCCCTCAGCCTGATGTGGGAACCCCGAATTAGAATACCAACTCAGATCTAGAATAACAACTTTCTGCCTTCTGCCTCTGTTATCTTGCTTAAACAGCTTTTGCTCACCACTCACTACCTCCGTTTCTGCAATCTTGCTTTCTCATCCCATCTTCAGGAACCTAAGCTGCCTGGAGAAGGGGAATCTGAGCTGCTTGAGCAGGAAAGTCCTGAAGACAGGGAAGTCTGTGCTATATATAAAATACTCAGAACAATGCCCTTGCCCTCAGCCTCTGGAGGAGACACCACTGAGCCCACATGAGGAGTGCTGAGTAAACCCTGTTCTGCATCTCTGAGTGCCACTTCTTGTGTCTTTCTGCTCCCACAGTTTCTATAACAAGCCCAAACATACAGATAGTAAGCCTTAGTCATCTGAGCAAGCAACTTTAGAGTATTCAAACTGTTTATTAACCAGTAAGTTTACATAAATATAGTAATACCTGGTTCATATCTAACCTTTTAGTAAAGCCATGACATCTCTAGTTTGTTTGCATCTGTGTACACATTATACGAAGAAGATATTTCCACTTCTAAAAGGTATTATTAGAATTGGATTTATAAGAGCTCTATTGAACTTTAATAAAAAGTGCTTATGTTGCAGTGAAGTGGAGTGAAAGTCAGTCCATCGTGTCTGACTCTTTGTGATCCCATGGACTATACAGTCTATGGAATTCTCCATGCCAGAATACTGGAGTGGGTAGCCTTTCCCTTCTCTCAGGAATCTTCCCAACCCAGGAATCAAACCCAGTTCTCCCACACTGCAGGGGGATTCTTTACCAGCTGAGCCACAAGAGAAGCCCAAAATTACTGGAGTGGGTAGCCTATCTCTTCTCCAAGGGATCTTCCCACCCTAGGAATTGAACCGGGGTCTCCTGCATTGCAGGCGGATTCTTTATCAACTGAGCTGTTAGGGAAGTCAACCTTTGAAAACCTCAGGTTATCTCCATTTTCACTTGTGATCCCTAGCCTCTTTCAGTGCTTTTTCAGATGGCTACCACTCTATCAGCATTAAATCCAAACTGAAAATATCCAGGCACAGCATTATCCAATAGAACTTTTTGCAACAATGGAAATACTCCATGTCTGCACTGTCCCATATGGCAGCCAATAGACCCAGGTGAACACTGAGTGCTTGACATGTAACTAGCGTGACTGAGGAACTGAATTTTTTATTTCACCGAATTTTAATCGATTTAATTTTAAATAGCCACCTGTGCCTAGTGGCTATCATATGAGAGAGTCCCTGTCTAGAGGAAGAAGAGAAACCTTGAGTGTCAAGAGTGGGGAAGTTTTTCCTAGAAGTCCCCCAGCAGACTTTCCCAGGTGTCTCTTTGGTCAAAAGCCAGCCACATGCCTACTCTTAAATCAAATATTGGCAAGGAAAGCCATTCCCACAGGTAGCTTAAAATAATCAAGATTTAGTGCGGGCTCAGCGACCCTGGCCCTGGCAGGGCGGGGTGGGAGCAGGTGGCCAGATGCGGAGGGGCTCAGAGAAGCCAAGCCTCCGGTGGTGGGTGAAGGGCTGGGCTGGAGACAGAGCCGCGGTAGCGAAGCTGCTGAGTGCTGCTGAGTCCTTCATGGTCCTTTTCCTTTGTGTAATTGGTAGTTTGGGTGGCAAAGAGTTGGCTGACAGTGTCAAAAGAGAGGAAGCCAAATCTGACTCCATGATGGAACTGTTTCTTTGACTTGCTTTTCATTGTTTTTGTTATTGTAATCATACAGAATGGCTTGCCTCAGAGAATCCTGCCCCTCTGGCTGACTGTTAAACTGAAACGCCTTTGTTAAGGCGTTCAGTTCCTGAGGATGGCAGGAATGGAGAAATTAACACATCCCCTGCCTGAGGCTTGCCATTCAAAATGTTTGCAAGATTAATGTCCTTTTTACTTTGCTTCCTCACCTCCCTCTGTCTCTGATCTATAAGATAGCCAAACATCCAGACCCTGATAATATTGATGCTTATTTTGAGGTGCTAGCCTGCCATCCTCTCTGTCAGTTGCTTTCTGAGTGAAGTCATTTTCTTTGCTCAACACCTCATCTCTTGGATTCATTGGCCTGTTGTGCAGTGAGCAGGGGGAGCTTGGACTTGGTAACAGTCTTGTGAACCAGCCAGGAGACTTGCTGCTTGTGGTTGGCCAGCTCCAATCAGGGAATATTGGGACAAGACCCTAGCAGCTACTGGGGCTATTTGTCCTGTGGTTCTTTCCTTCAAGATTCCCTGAAGTGGCACTGGCTGACCCCAATGATTGGCAGTTAAGATAAGGAACCAACAAACTTCTAGAGTCGACAGACTCAATTTCATTTGTAGGGTAAGTCTACCCAATTTGATAGCTGGTTCAGTCGGTTCACTTGTTTTGAGTGTCCTTTTGTATGAAGAGCCAATGGGCTCAATTTTGGAGTGTAATTCACTCGGTTGTGCACACTTGGAACATTTTTTCCCCTCAATCTGGGCTTTTTCTTTAAGCACAAACCAATGCTTGGGATACCAATTTGCAGAGGGGAAGTATTGTTGCACTCTATCCTGAACTGGTTTGTTGGGAACTAGTCCTCATGGGGCAAGCCCACCCTAGTTGGAATTAGCTCTTTTGTAAGGTAAATGTATTTACCTGACTTGGGAATGGGCCGATTGGAACCAGTTCCTTTGGGAGCTAGTTCTTGTGGAAGTGGGTAGCCTAGTTGGAATTAGTTCATTTGCTTTATAGGGTAAGGAATTGGTGTGTCTGTGTGCATCAATGCTATTTTTGTTGGAAATTGTCTGTGCCTTTTGTGTTTTGTGGTTTTAAGGCTTATAAAAATGGAAAATATATCATCTATTCCAAAGAAAAGGTCTTTGGAGTGCATATTAGGTACGTTAAAATCAGAAGAGCAATGACCCTGAATGGCTCACAATTACACAATCTGATAGTCAGAAATGCTTTAACAGAGGAAAGGAACACTCTGAAAATGAACGTGCTCAGGGAGCTCCCTTGGACTTGAAGCGACCGATTCTAATTTCCTCTACAGGAGGCCCAGGCAACTTTGACAGTGGGCAACAAGTTGATTGATCTCTCCGATAGATACCACTCTCCTTTGTAAATTTAATGCTCAAATAACCTTTTCTCCCAGAACAGCTTGACATCAGGGTCCTACTGGAGCCTTTTCAATCTTGTCCAGTCTGGAGCATGGCACCCCACTCCAGTACTCTTACCTGGAAAATCCCATAGATGGAGGAGCCTGGTAGGCTGCATTCCATGGGGTCACTAAGAGTTGGACACGACTGAGCGACTTCACTTTCACTTTTTACTTCCATGCATTGGAGAAGGAAATGGCAACCCACTCCAGTGTTCTTGCCTGGAGAATCCCAGGGATGGAGGAGCCTGGTGGGCTGCCATCTATGGGGTCGCACAGAGTCAGACACTACTGAAGTGACTTAGCAGCAGCAGCTCCCATCCAGGGGACTCTGACTACTACTCGGGGTGTTCTCCCTTTGAAAGGAAGCTTTCTTTATAAGATACTTTCGAGAAAGGCCACCAGCCTGAAAGTCATGTTAATGTGACTCTCTGGTTGGTTAGGTTCTGGTAATGCACAGACGTCTGGTACTAACTACTTCCTCTATGTCTTCCTCTGCCGTTTTCTCTTTTCTTTTTCTGTGAACCTTCTGTAAACAGACGAGTAGCTATGGAAGCAATTAAGGTACTCTGGCCAAGGTTCTCTCTGGTGTGTGCCACAGGCCCACAGACCACTGCCACCCAAGTGGGTGAGAGCCCTTCTTTCCTCTACCTCCCTTAAGCTGAGGATCAGGTCAGTGGAATTAAAGGGAGGATTCCTCAGTCAGTCTTCCCTATCTTTTCTGTTGCCTTTGTTTCTTTCCTCCTCAGTCCAGATATACTTGTGGGAGCCTGACTGTTGCCTCTAGGCTTCCTGAGAGGCCATCTCCCTTAAGTTAGAGGAGGAAGGAAAAACTTCCCAACATGGGTGGATAAGTATGTCAATCCTTACTGGGGAGGCCAACCAATTCTTTGGGGAAAGGAAAGAAAAAACAAAACTGTCCTTGGCTTACAAAGGGTGGTTCCGAAAAACCCTTTTACCACTGCCCAAACCATCTCTGCTAATCTTATAAAGCTTGTAAATATTAAATAAAGGGGAAACAAAGTTATCTTAGAAAGAACTTGCCAGTGTCTTTGAGATGCAAATGTCCTCCTTGGTCTTCTTAGAAATCTTTATCTCTGCTGTCTTTTTAATACAAATTTTAGAAAGGGTAAAGTAATTTAGAAATTTGCTTGTCCAAGGTAATAAAAGTTGCCCTTTTAACAGATATTGATATTTAGCCATCAAGCCAAGTGAGCCTGACTTGTTTCATCTGTGAAAATTGCAATTATAATCCAGCCTCTTTTATAAACTGTTGTTGGGTTTTACATTGCTGTACCTGACTCAGAACTGAAATCTTGATGTAAACTGAGGCCTTGCTGTTTACATGTTTATATCCTTTTTTGGATAGCACTGCCAGGGTTGATTTATAAAAAGAGCTCTATTTAATTGGCTTAAATAACAGTAATAAGTACTTATAAACACACACAAAAAAATCTCATTACAAGAAAATCAAGTCAAATAAGTTTCAGGTTCATGTGAACTGGGAAATAGTTAATATTAAATTAGCATCTGGTATTAATGGTCAAGTTTGTTTACCTAATTATAATAATATAGACAGGCCTTGAGTCATCAACATATTGTGTATTATTAAATATAATACTTTCATTATGCCTAGGTTTTAACATAAATAAGGTATTATAACTATTACAAATTTGTCAACCAAAATGTACCTAAAAGTGAAAAAAGCTTCAAGAAAATTAAGATGTGTGTTTTCAGTAGAAGAAGGTGTGAGAAATAAAAAATACTGAAAAGAGTTATGCATGATCAGTATTTCCTAAGACTTGGATTTGGATTTTTTCTTTCTGTTCAGAGAAACATTTTTTAGATTTTGTTAAACAAAGAACATTTAAGGAAACAAAATATAAATGAAAAGAGTTTTGAGTATACTTTTAGAAATATATGCTTTAGGCTCTCTCCAGATAATCTACAACTTGAAATTTAAAATTATGTTGAAATAAGTGATGAAAGGTTTGTGAAAAATGGACCCCAGAAAGGGTTTTGTACATAATCAATCAGGATTGACTAAGCCTAAAATAAATTTAATTCAGTAAATGAACTTTTAAATAAAGCTGGTAAAATGTAAATTCGTTTCTTCTCTGTTAAAACAGACAAGTTTTCTGAAGATGTTAAACTGCCTTTGATAACAAAAATCAAGTTTTTTTTTACCTTTTAAATAATCTGCATTTGCCTTTGAAATAGTCTATTGTCACTTTGGCCAAGTTTCACAGTGATCTATGGTCCTGCTGCATTTTAAAATATTTTTGTATGCTTTGACAGGGTTTCCCAAATCAAATTATAATAAAGTCCCTTTGACCTCTAACTAACCTTGAGATGCTTCAAAGGGCCCCTGAGGGAGCTCAAAGGGAGATATTAAACTAATCAGTTTTACTTGGTATGTTAAACTAGTCAAGTGAATAAAAAATTTTGTTATATGGTAAATGGTGCAGATATTTTACAGATTATACAGAGTTCCTAAAAATCTGATATGTATTGGCAAAATATTACCAGCCATACTTTTAGTTATCTAAAGGTGTTATATGTCACAGCAGTAATCAAATTTAAACTTGCTTTCTTTAAGTCTTTTGTTAGCATACACAGTTATGGTTTCATTCTAATGCCTTTGTAAAATGTCTCCTCTTCAAGATTTATAAAAAGGACTTTACAAGTTTCTGACTTTCAGAACATAATCCTGAAGGGAGAAAAAATCTGAAAATTCTGTTAAATTCTGTTTTACTTCATAAAACTGTTAAAAAAAGGATTATTTACATAAAACTGAGTAAACTAATAACTATGGTTTATGGCTTTTATGATTTCTATCTGAAAGGATTATTGGTTAAATCAGTGTTTTCTAGGTGTTTCTGTGTTTTCTAGAAGAAAAATTTCTCCTTCAATTAATTAGGACTTCCAATAATTTGGTAGATTATGACTTTTGGAACATATATCTTTTTCTCTCTACCTGGTTGATCTTGCCAGTAACATATACTGGCCTCAAAGATTAGGCCACGCCTAAGTGTACATGTCCAATGCAGTGAAACCACAGATAGCTCATTAAATCAGTTATGGCTCCTTTGATCACTTGATTATTATAACTGGATTACAACTAGCTATAATAGAATATTATAGTTCTTTGTTTTCAAATTGCACTTTGTGTCTCTCTGCTGCTCTATGTCTCTGTCTGCATTACTTATATCCTGTTTAATTTATAAAATTGCTATCTCTTGCAGTAATCAATGTGCAAATAGGCCTCAAACAAAACTTCTATGGTTAAACATTTTGAGGAAATCACATTTGCAACAAAATAATTGCAGTAGTGTGATTCTAGGTATCACACTAGAAGGGAAAATGTCTCCTTGATTAAAGTTAGAATCCAGAGAATTTTTAATTATTGAAAGGGCCTGGTCCAAAACTTAACATAACAAGAATATTTGCCCGAACTGGGATGAGCCTCCCAGTGCCATGGGACAAGGGTTGATCATGAAGTTTTTTCCCAGATAATGATCATTCATGACCAAGAAAGGAAGACCTGAGAAATGGAATCAGTGATTGCAGCCCTTCAATGTGAGCCAGTGAGTCCTCAGGAAGTGGAGTACCTGCTCCCTTCCAGTCATTAGACTTCAGCCACTCTAATCAATCCCTATGGTTAGCCTTCAGGAAACTCTGAAAATGCAGGATTACAAGCCCAGATAGCTGAGGTGAATACCAAATAAATATTAATGAGCCCTAACTTTCATCTTCCCATACATAGAAAAGCACTAAATTTCTTAACTTGAGATGCTATCTCATGGATTTGAAGTTCAGGATTTCTTAGTCTACAATTGTAAGATAGATACTTTCCAAAAATGGGAAAAAAAAAATCAACATTTGAAGCACTGGTAAAAATGGCAGACACTCCTAGAAAGATCCATCTGACTGAGCAGAACAGTTGTCAACCGTTTTACTACAAGATTGTGTAACGTACTTTGACAGTGGGGAATGGTGGCAGAGAGGAAGCCAATTCTGACTCCATGATAAAACTGTTTTTCTGACTTGTTTTTCATTGTGTTTGCTACTATAATCATACAGAATAGCTTGCTTCAGGGAATCCTGATCCTCTGCCTGATGCTAAACTGAAATGCCCTTGTTCAGAATCCTGTCCACCCGTGGACGGCAAGGGAGAATTTAATGCATCCCTTGCTTGAGGCTTGCCATTCTAGGAGATGTTTGCGAGATTATTTCCCTTTTACTTTGCTTCCTCACCTCCCTCTATCTCTGATCTATAAAAGAATCTGACATCTAGACCTTGATAAGATAGTTATTTTCAAGTGCTAGCCTGCCATATTCTCAGTCAGCTTCTTTCCAAATAACGTCTTTTTCCTTGCTTCAACATCTTGTCTCTCAGATTCATTGGCCTGTTGTGGGGCAAGCAGAGCAAGGTTGGATTTGGTAACACTTACATTTAAAGAAAACTGGTAAAGATGACTTTCAGGTTCATGTGAACTGAGAAATAGTCAATGTTAAGTTGATACCTGATATTAATGTTTGTTGATCTAAAATAATATAGATGTCATTGAATCATCAATATTAAGTATAAAACTGTATTCTGTTAGGTAGCTAGAATAGGGAAAAGGAGTCCAGAATGGTAGCGGCTAAAAGATAAAGAAGAGAAAAGCCCGTGAAAATAGAACAAAGGAAGGTCCTAGGACTGGAGTGAGGACCTCAGGTAAAACAAACAACACTCTTGGCTAACCCAATTTACATAGGGCAGGCCCAAGGGGAAAAGAAAAACATATAAAAAGAGGAGCCAAAGGGCTGTCTCTCTCTCTCTCTCTCGTGCCTGCTGAGGCCCTCTTCTTTTCGGGTCTTTGGGTCGACATGCCCTCATGCCTCGAGGATGGATTTTCCTGTTATTATCTAAATAAAATAGAGCTGTAACATGGAGCTGTAACACTGATTTGTCTGAGCTATATCACGGTCTGTCCAAGACCCGAGAGCTGTGACATGCCAAGGGCTTTAATGTCTATCACTCCAAATCTTTGTTGTGACGAGACAGAACTGAGGAGCATACACTCACTTGACACTTCCTAAGTTAACAAATAAAAACTTACTAATTTCTTATAAGAAAATAACTCAACGTGATAAAATTTTAAGGTAAATGTAAATGAGACAAGCACTGTTGGATAAAAGTGTCAACTGTAAAAGATGCACAACTTGAGAATTGTGAATTATGTTTTATTTGGGACAAAATGAGGACTGCAGCCCTGGAGACAACACCTCAGATAGCTCTGAGAGACTACTCCAAAAAAAACAAGGAGAGTACAGTGCAATCAAGCTTACATTTTACAAAAGGTTTTCTGCTAGTCCTGAGGAGTTGATGTCATAGTGACAGATTCAGGACTTGTTCAGATATTATTGTTCAGTCCCTCAGTCACCTCTGACTCTTTGTGACCCCATGGACCACAGCACGTCAGTCTTTCATGTCCTTCGCCATCTCCCCGAGTTTGCTAAAACTCATGTCCATTGAGTCGATAATGCCATCCAACCGTCTTATCCTCTATCATCCCTTTTCCTGCTGCCTCCTACTTTTCCCAGCATCAGGGTTGTTTCTAATGAGTCAGTTCTTCCCACTAGGTGGCCAAAGTATTGGAGCTTCAACCTCAGCATCAGTCCTTCCAATGAATATTCAGGACTGATTTCCTTTAGGACTTACTGGTTCGATCTACTTCCAGTCCAAGTGACTCTCAAGAGTCTTCCCCAACACCACAGTTCAAAAGCATCAGTTATTTGGTGCTCAGCCTTCTTTATGGTCCAACTCACATATTCATACATGACTACTGGAAATACCATAGCTTTGACTAGAAGGATTTTTGTTGGCAAAGTAATATCTTTTCATTTTAATGAACCATCTTGGTTTATCACAGTTTTTCTTCCAAGGTGTAAATGTCTTTTAATTTTATCACTGCAGTCACCATCTGCAGTGATTTTGGAGCCCAAGAAAATATAGTCTGTCACTGTTTCCATTGTATCCCTGTCTATTTGCCATGAAGTGATGGTACCAGATGCCAAGTTCTTAGTTTCTTGAATGCTGAGTTTTAAGTCAACTTTTTCACTCTCCTCTTTCACTTTCATCAAGAAGCTCATTAGTTCTTCACTTTCTGCCATAAGGGTGGTGTTATCTGCATATCTGAGGCTACAGATATTTCTCCCAAAATCTTGATTCCAGCTTGTGATTCATCCAACCCAGCATTTCACATGATGTATTCTGCATATAAGTTAAATAAGCAGGGTGACAGAGTACAGCCTTGATATCTTCCTTTTCCAGTTTGGAAGCAGTTTGTTATTCCATATCCGGTTTTAACTGTTGCTTCTGATTTGCATACAGATTTCACAGGAGGCAGGTAAAGTGGTCTGGTATTCTTATCTCTTAAAGAAGTTTCCAATTTGGAAAGGATCACAATTTGTTGTGATCCACACAGTTCAAAGGCTTTAGCATAGTCAGTGAAGTGGAAGTAGATGTTTTTTTCTGGAGTTCTTTTGCCTTTTCTATGATCCAACACATGTTGGCAATTTGATTTCTGGTTCCTCTGCCTTTTCTAAATGCACCATGAACATCTGGAAGTTCTTGGTTCATGTACTGTTGAAGTCTAGCTTGGAGAATTTTGAGCATTACTTTGCTAGTGTGTGAGATGAGTGGAATTGTGCAGTAGTTTAAACATGCTTTGGCATTGCCCTTCTTTAGATTAGAATGAAAACTGTCCTTTTCCAATCCTGTGGCCACTGTTGAGTTTTCCAAATTTGCTAGGATATTGAGTGCAGAACTTTCACAGCATCATCTTTTAGGATATGAAATAGCTCAGCTGGATTTACATCACCTCCACTAGCTTGCTTGTAGTGATGCTTCCTAAGACCCACTTGACTTCCCACTCCAAGATATCTGGCTCCAGGTGAGTGATCACACCCTAATGGTCATTTGGGTCCCTAAGATATTCTTTGTATAGTGCTTCTGTGTATTTTTGCCACCTCTTCTTAGTATCTACTGCTTCTGTTAGGTCCATACAATTTCTGTCATTTATTTGCCCATTTTTGCATGAAATGTTTCCTTGGTATCACTAATATTCTTGAAGATATTTCTAGTCTTTCCCGTTCTATTGTTTTCCTCTATTTCTTTGCATCGATCACTTAGGAAGGCTTTCTTGTCTTTCCTTGCTATTCTTTGGAACTCTGCATTCAGATGGGTATATCTTTCCATCTCTCCTTTGCCTTTTGCTTCTCTTCTTTTCTCAGGTATTTGTAAGACCTCCTTCAGCAACCAAAGCTTTTCCTTTGAGATGATTTTGAACACTGCCTCCTGTAAATGTCATGAACGTTCACCCATAGTTCTTCAGGCACTCTATTAGATCTAATCCCTTGAATCTATTTGTCACTTCAACTGCATAATCTTAAGGGGTTTGGTTTGGGACATACTTGAGTGGTCTAGTGGTTTTCCCAAGTTTGTTCAATTTAAGTCTGAATTTTACAGACTTCAGTTGTGAACTATGCTTATTTTTACCCTTAGGAAGAGTGATTGGTATGGAATTCAGTGGATTTGTGGTACTTATTTATGGCCTTGCCCTATAGCATGGGGCTGATGGATAAGAAGGTATAGCCTAGGATGCTCATGAACTCAAGATCATATATGTAACAAATTAGAGATAATTCCAGCCAGTGTAATGTTGATGAAATTTGATGAGTCAAGAAATCTGTATTCTACAGTTATGACAATTTACCTGCCATTTTTGTGCCTTTAATTGGATTGTAGGATGTAATTGGCCATATTGAAACTTTAACAACTTTCACTCACCAAGCTTTAAATGATTGTAACCAGGTTATTAGCCTATTGAATTCAGAGATCTCTATCATGAGAAAGGTGAGGCTACAAAACCACAAGGCCCTTGACACCTTACAGCATCTCAGGGAGATACCTGTGCCATATTCAAACTGAATGCTTAGTTTTCATACGTGATGAATCTGGTAATGTAATACATTTGGTGAACCATATGAACAATAGTATTTCTGCCTTAAGTGACCTGTTCCCTAATCTTGACAATCTTAAATAGTTGGTTTGGTGTGGAAGGCTTCTGGTTGAAATATTTACTTATAACTCCACTACTTATTACATACATTATTTGTATTTTTCCTGTTTTTCAAGATTGTTTTTCTTTTACTACCAAGTGTGTGACTGTGTCTCCAATGAAAATAATGAGAGCTAGACTTGAAGAAGTTGACCAATTGTATAGCTCAATATATGATCAATGACTATAATAGTGTAACTCTAGATGTGAGAGGATGCAAAAAAAGGGAGTGTTTTCCTGGACCATAACTAGAAGACAGGTTTCCAAGGATCTTTGAATATTAAGACATTAATGGAACCAAACATTATTCATTAGTAGTTCAAAATCTCTTTAGTTTCTCTGTAAGAGGAAATTAGTTTCCAGTAGTCTATTGAATAAACTTAAATCGCTTAGTTTAGCACAACCCTAGAAATTCAAGTTATCAGTACTAGCACATTGAATGGCCTATTAGCAAACCCTTCTTCAGAACTAGGAGTGGGCCTTCCTAGCAAATAGAATGAAATGGCTATGAAATGCACCCCCCCCAAGTATGATTAAATTTCTTATCATGAGGGGGACCCATCATTTACAAATTGTCAGTTGCTAAGAGCATTGTGAGTACCTGAACAACAATGGAATTTGTCATCTGCCTTGGCAAAGATTGAACTCTGTACTGTGGCAGCTGTTGGCCTTCAACATCTACTGGGGGAATTCAGGGTGGAATGAAGCACTCTGTGCTCCAGGGAATCTGGTGGAACAAGTTTTAGATAGTTAGATATTTTCAGGAACTGATTTCATGATCCCAATCTTTGCCTCTCTTCATATCTAGAAAGATGGAGAAGCTCTATACAGTCAGCAAAAACAGTCAGCTGGGAGCTGACTCTGGCTCAGATCATGAATTTCTTATTTCAAAATTCAGATTTAAATTGAAGAAAGTAGGAAAAACCACTAGGTCATTCAGGTACCATCTAATCAAATCCCTTACAGTGGAAGTAAGAAATAGATTCAAAGAATTACATCTGATAGACAGAGTGCCTGAAGAAGTATGGATGCAGGTGCATAAAATTTTATGGGAGGTGGTGATCAAAGCCATCCCTAAGAAAATGAAATGCAAAAAGGCCACGAAATTAAAAGAGACTTGCTCCTTTGAAGAAAAGCTATAACAAACATACAGGATACTAAAAAGCAGTGACTTTACCTTGCCAACAAAAGTCCAGCTAGTCAAAGCTATGGTTTTTTCCAGTAGTCTTGTGTGGATGTGAGAGTTGGACCATAAAGAAAGCTGAGCACTGAAGAATGGATGCTTTCAAGTTGTGGTGCTGGAGAAGACTCCTGAGATTCCCTTGGACAACAAGGAGATCAAGCTAATCAATCCTAATGGAAATCAGTCCTGAATATTCGCTGAAAGGATTGATACTGAAGCTGAAGCTCCAATGCTCTGGCCACCTAATGCTAAGAAGTGACTCATTGGAAAAGTACTGATGGAGGGAAAGATTGAAGACAGGAGAAGAAAGGGACGACAGATAATGATATGGTTGGATGGCATCACTGACTTGATGGACATGAGTTTGAGCAAGGTCCAGGAGTTGGTGACGGACAGGGAAGCCTAGTGACCTGCTGTCCATGGGGTTACAAAGTGTCAGACACGACTGAGTGACTGAATTGAACTGAACTGATAAGGCACCCAGTCTTGTTTCATAATATTACTAGGTTGATCATTTTTAGTATGATTTAATTGTTCCCAATATAGAGGAGTTTTTAAACTTAAAAGGCCATAGCTTGGTATTAATCATATATATCATATCAATCCCATATTTGTGGGAGTTTTCCTTTTAATATATAAGATGTTACAGTTTTTGACTGAGACTTATCTCATCACTCTGATTGAGTTTGAGTGACCCTAAGAGTAAACTTAAATCTATAGCTGGGGTTAGAACAGGTGCTTTTCAATGATGAGGTGAGAAGATCATCTCTAGTTAAATGGTGAGAAAATGGAACTGGGCTGAATTATCCTGTAAAATAAATTTCCTAGAGAGAATCCAATCAGATCTCTGGGTGGGAGAAATCCACCAAGGTAACTTAGGAGTACTAGACACATGTAATTGGCCACAACCCAACAACTGGATTGAGTTTTAAACTAGCATAGAATCATATCCATGAAAAAAAAATATTTGATTTATATTCAAAGGTTCAAGAAGTCAAGAAAACTTTACAAATGATCATACAAACTGGACTGAGCAACTTGGGCAGGCTATCTCCTGATGTCAACTTCCTCCCCTCCTACTATAGTGCCCCTTTCTCTCCGTTTGAGCCTCATTTTACGTGAGTTTGATATCAGCAGTCCTCGCTATAGACCAGTCCAGTATAGGAGCCTTTGAAAGTGGGAATTAACTGAAGAATCAATTTCACTGTGCATAAGATAGTTAAAAGTACCTGATATAAAGGTTTTTCCATTCAGGTTGGAGTCAGTCCCTTATTATGTCTTTCTCTTGTCTTGGTTGCAGGTTGGGAGCCATCTAACCATCATCCAAAGATAGATTACTAAGATCAGCTTCAGAAATAAACTTAGAGTATCTTTAATAATTCAGTTACATTTTACACTAATACAGCATAGCAGCAAAGAAATATTTAGGAAATGAGTGTTAGTAGACACAGACTTCCATTAACAAACTGGAATTTAACATTCATTCAAACACATTTTCTCCCTAAAATAACCCTCATTTTGACCAAAATAACTAAATTAAGACTAATTTATTTGCAAAATAGAGCTATTCTCAATAAACTTGACCTGATGATTTATAACTATAATTTATCATAGACATTTTTGCTTTGCTGAAACTTTTATAAAAAGAGTCTCTGACTGAACTTTTAAAATAAAGCCTCTCAGGGCTAAGAAAATCATGCTAAAGGTTTAACACAGATTTCACCTAACAGACCAAGGTGAATTCCTCCCTTTTCAAGATTTCAAATATTCCTTGAGATTTTTGTACCTGTTAGTGAGATGACCTTTCTAACTTATTCGATAAAGTTACTGGAATCCTAAAAGTTTCCATTCTCCTGTGGGGTCAGATACAGAGAAAAGATCAATATTTTCAATTTGTTTACAAAAGCATAACTTTAACAAATTATGGTAAGTCATAATTAGTTTGAGGGGAATGTATTTCCACCAAGAAAACACAGATTCAAACCAGTAATTTTTCAGACAAATTAAATTTATAAGCATATTTTTCAGTTCATTCAGTCTTTTTACTAACCTTTGTGAAGTCATCAGTTTTCCAATCCTTTAATTTCTCACCCAATTCAGAATCTCTAATTTATCCCAAAGTTCTTTCTATAAATCTTCTTGAGGAAGTATTTGTGAAAAACTTGGTTAGTGCTGTGACAACTCTTGAGGATAGTAACTAGAATTATGACTGATAACATTATACCTGGACATATCAGAATTTTAGGTACTCCATATAATTTCTAAGATATCTATATTAGTAACATTTACCATACAATATAAATCAAGATTTGTTACTCAATTAACAATAGTTCCCATGTAATTCAGAACATAATATGAACCAAATTAGTGTAATATCTCTCTTTGGGATGTTTCAAAGGCCCTCTGAAGCATCCAAAGTTAGCTAGAAGTCAAAAGTGTTTCATTAGAATGATTAGGAAGTATTGTGAATAAATATTAAAAGGGTTTAGAACACTCAGTCAGATGGGATAATATGCCATTTTGAAACAATAGCTATTCACTTAGCCAAAGTAACAATAGAGAATTTCAGAACAGATTAAGAGAAAAACAAACAAACAAATAAACAAAAAACCTTAAATCTATTATCAAAGGCAGTTCAACATCTGAAGATTCCTCTTAACAGAGAGAAAAGCCCAATTCAAAATATTTTTTCACTAGTTTACTTTTAAATTCATTTAAAATAAACAATTAAATTTCAAACTTAGTCCTGACCATGCACAAAATTCTTCTCTTAGGGTCAGCTTTCCCAAAATGACTTCTTTTCAGCTTGTGTAGGTAGCCATTACTATGTTCTTCAATCCTAAAAAAAATCTGTAAGTTAGACCTACTTTCTTTTCCTTTCGTAAAATAAAATTCCATTCCTCATACTTCCTTTATGGAAAACACACATACTACTTTCCTTAAACAAACAAGAGTTGACCTTTATTTTAGCATTATATAGATTGGTGGGCATAAATACTAATAATAATCTATTAAAAGAAAAAAAATACTTTCTTATAGAAAACATCTCAGGATGGAACCAAACATTATTCGTTAGTAGCTCAAAATCTCTTTAGTTTCTCTGTAAGAGGAAATTAGTTTCCAGTAATCAGTGTTTCAGAATCTTATTTTATTTGGAAATGACCTAGCTATTGAATAAACTTGCATCACTTAGTTTAGCACCACCTTAGAAATTCAGGTTACCAAAATCTGAAGACCATTTTAGACAGACATTCTGAAAGCATAATTATGCTTAATAGAGTTTCTCCAAAAGCTCAAATCTCATTTGCATTTTCTACCCTTAAAAGTTTCTTCATTTGAATTACTTTCCTTGCTGACAAATTTGTGAATACTAAAAAATATGCACAACTTGAGAGTTGTAAGTTATATTTAGGACATAATGAAGACTGCAGCCTGGGAGGCAATATCTCAGATAGCTCTGAGAGACTGCTCCAAAGAAACAGTGGGGGAAGGTCAATATAAAAGGTTGGGTGAAGGAGGAGTTCAATACCATTAAGCATTCATTTTACAAAAGGTTTTTTGTTAGTCATGAGGATCTGATGTCAGCACGAAGGGATTTAGTGTTTCTCTAGAAATGAGCAAGGAGAGATAAGAAAGCCTTCCTCAGCAATAAATACAAAGAAATAGAAGAAAACAACAGAATGGGAAAGACTAGAGATCTCTTCAAGAAAATTAGAGATATCAAGGGAACATTTCATGTAAAGATGGGCTCGATAAAGGACACAAATGGTATGGACCTAAAAGAAGCAGAAGATATTAAGAAGAGGTGGCAAGAATACACAGAAGAACTGCACAAAAAAAAGATCTCCATGACCAAGATAATCACGATGGTGTGATCATTCACCTAGAGCCAGACATCCTGGAATGTGAAATCAAATGGGCCTTAGAAAGCATCACTATGAACAAAACTAGTGGAGGTGATGGAAGTCTAGTGGAGCTATTTCAAATCCTGAAGGATGATGCTGTGAAAGTGCTGCACTCAATATGCCAGCAAATTTGGAAAATTCAGCAGTGGCCACAGGACTGGAAAAGGTCAGTTTTCATTCCAATTCCAAAGAAAGGCAATGCCAAAGAATGTTCAAACTACCACACAATTGCACTCATCTCACATGCTAGTAAAGTCATGCTCAAAATTCTCCAAGCCAGGCTTCAGCAATACGTGAACTGTGAACTTCCTGATGTTCAAGCTGGTTTTAGAAAAGACAGAGGAACCAGAGATCAAATTGCCAACATCTGCTGGATCATCAAAAAAGCAAGAGAGTTCCAGAAAAACATCTATTTCTGCTTTATGGACCATGCCAAAACTTTTGACTGTGTGGATCACAATAAACTATGGAAAATTCTGAAAGAGATGGGCATACCAGACCACCTGATCTGCCTCTTGAGAAACCTGTATGGAGGCCAGAAAGTAACAGTGAAAACTGGACATGGAACAACAGACTGGTTCCAAGTAGGAAAAGGAGTACGTCAAGGCTGTATATTGTCACCCTGCTTATTTAACTTCTATACAGAGTACATCATGAGAAACCCTGGGCTGGAAGAAGCACAAGCTGGAATCAAGACTGCCAAGAGAAATATCAATAACCTCAGATATGCAGATAACACCACCCTTATGGTAGAAAGTGAAGAGGAGCTAAAAGGCTTCTTGATGAAAGTGAAAGAGGAGAGCGAAAAAGTTCCTTAAAGCTCAACATTCAGAAAACTAAGATCATGGCATCAGTTCCCATCACTTCATGGAAAATGGGGAAATAGTGGAAACAGTATCAGACTTTATTTTGGGGGGCTCCAAAATCACTGCAAATGGTGACTGCAGCCATGAAATTAAAAGACCCTTACTCCTTGGAAGGAAAGTTATGACCAACCTAGATACTATATTAAGAAGCAGAGATATTTCTTTGCCAACAAAAGTCCGTCTAGTCGAGGTGATGGTTTTGGTCACGAATGAATGTGAGAGCTGGATTGTGAAGAAAGCTGAGCACTGAAGAATTGATGCTTTTGAACTGTGGTGTTGGAGAAGACTCTTGAGGGTCCCTTGGACTGCCAAGAGATCCAGACAGTCCATCCTAAAGGAGGTCAATCCTGGGTGTTTATTGCAAGGACTGATGCTGAAGTTGAAACTCCAGTACTTTGGCCACCTCATGCGAAGAGCTGACTCATTGGAAAAGACCCTGATTCTGGGAGGGATTGGGGACAGGAGGAGAAGGGAACGACAGAGGATGAAATGGCTGGATGGCATCACTGACTTAATGGACGTGAGTCTGAGTGAACTCCGGGAGTTGGTGATGGTCAGGGAGGCCTGGTGTGCTGCAATTCATGGGGTCGCAAAGAGTTGGACATGACTGAGTGACTGAACTGAACTAAACTAGATATGAGGAGATGCAAGGATTGAAATCATAAAATCCATTCCTAAAAACATCCAATTATCTAAAAACCTGCCTCACTAGATTCCCTGGAGTACAGAATTCTTCATTTTATCCTGAACTCCCTCAGGGGTTGTTGAAGGTCAACAGTATAGCAGAATGGGGTTCAATCTCCATAGAGGTGGATGGCAAATGACTTTGTTGTTCAGTCATTTGCAATGCTCTAGGTAAGTGCCATTTGTAGTATGGCCCACTTGTGGTCATAAATCTGACCATATTTTGGGGGCATACTTTCATGACCATTTTGTCCGGTGTTCCTGGGAAGGCTTATTTCCATTTCTGAAGAAGGTTTTTGCTGATAGGCCACTCAATGTAATATTACCAGGCTAGGTTTTTATAGACCTAGGTTTTTTTAAAGACCTCTGGACACCTGACTTCTACTCATGGTCCAGGAAAGTATTCCCTCTTGTTGCATCTTCCAATATCTAGAGTTACACTATTACAATCGTTGATCCCATATCAAGCTATACATTTGATCAACTGCTTCAAGTCTAGTCATGATTATTTTCATTGGAGGATCAATCATGCACTTGGTAATACAAGAAACAGTAATCTTGTGAAACAGGCAAAATACAAATAGTATAGTTAATAAAATTAGTGGAGTTAAAAGTAAATATTTTATCCATGAGCCTCCCACACCAGACCAGTTTTTTTTTTTTTTTTTTTTTTTTTTAAAGATTGTCAAAACTAGGGAATGGTCAATTAAAGCAAAAATCTGATTTTTCATATGGTTCATCAAATGTATTACATTAAAGGATTTATCAGGTATGAAAATGTAAAAATCAGTTCGAATTATAGCACAGATAACTCCCTGCGATGCTGTAAGTTGTCAAGGGCCTTGCAGTTGTGTAGCACTGCTTTTCTCATCAAAGAGATCTCAAAATTCATTAGACTAATAGCCCAGTTATTATCATTTAAAGCTTATGAAAGTTGTTAAGTCTTCAATGTGGCCAATTACATCCTCCAATCCCATTGAAGACACACGTGCACAAAAAAATAGCTGCTAAGTTTTCATACTAGTAGAATACAGATGTTTTGATCCATTGGGATCATATCAATGGTTGATTGGTTGGGGTTACCTCTAAATTGTTAGTGTGTATGACCTTAAATTCATGGGAATCCTAGGCTACACCTTTATATCCACCCCTGTAGATGTCAAGGCCATATATTAGTGCAATAAATCCACTGAGTTCTATATCAATCACTCTCTCTAAGGGTAATAGGCATAGTTTATACAGGCCCCAACCTTGTCTCATAATATTACCAGGTTGATCATTTTTAATATGATTTAATTGTTCTCAATGTACAGGAGCTTTTAAACTTTAATGACCAACGCCTGGTGCTAACCATACAGATCCATCCCATAACTGTGGGAGTTTTCCTTTAATAGATGAGAGGTTAGTTTTTTGCCTAAGACTTAGTTTGTCACTTTGATTGAATTTGAATAACCCTAAGAGAAAACTTAAATCTATGGCCAGCATCAGAGCAGGTATTATTAATTGGCCAGGTGAGAGGATACCATCTAGTAATATCAGGATTAGACAGAACAGAACTGTACTCTCACCTAAAATAAACTCCCTAGGAGGTATCCAATCAGAGCCCTGGAGGACAGAAATCCATCCAGGTGAACCAGGAGTACTAAACACAGGTAATCGGCCATAACCCAACAATTGGATTGAGTTTTAAAGTAGCATAGAATTATGTTCGTGATAGAAAACATTTGATTGATAGGGATAGGTCCAAGGACTCAAGGAAACATTTTGAATGATCACACAAATCACATCAGCATCTTGGGCAAGCTGTCTTACTTCTGATGTCATCTTTTTCTCATCCTCCTATAGTGCAGTTTCCTCTGAGCATCGTTTTAATGTGAGTTTGAGGTCAGCAGGCCTCTTTATAGACAAGTCCAGCTTAGGGGCCTTTGGAAGTGGGAGTTAGTCCAAGAGTCAATATCCCTTCAATTTTGCTGTGCATGTGTCATTTAAGAGTAGCTGACAGGTGCTTCCATCCAGATTGGAGGCAGTTTCTTAAATTATGTCTTTTTCCAGTCTTGGTTGTAGATTGAAACATCTTTATCCAATGATAGATTACTGAGATAAGCTTCAGAAATAAACCTAGAGCATCGTTAAATAATTTAATTAAAATTTACATAATATACTCTAACAGCAAAGATCTATCCAGAAAATGCATCTTAGTAGATACAGGCCTCCATTAACAAACTAGGATTTAACATTCATTGAAATATTTTTCTGCCTAAAATCAGAGTCATTTTAACCAAATATAACCAAATTAAGATGTGAATTCCTCCCTTCTCAAGGTCTGCAAAATTCCTTGAGATTTCTATACCTATTAGAGAGATAAGTTTCCTAATTTATCTAATAAAGTTACTGGAAACTAAGAGTTTCCAGTCTCTGGAGGGTTCAGATAGAAAAGATAAATGTTTCAATTTGTTTATAAAATATAATTTTATAAAATTACTGTCATAATTAGAAGGGAAGGTTTTATCTTACACCTGGAAGACACAGATTCAAACTGGCAATTTTTCAGATAGAAAACATGAAAGTGGTAAGCATATTCACCAGTTCATTCAGTCCTTTTGTTAACCTTTGTGAAGTTATAAGCTTTTCCATTAGAATCCTCACCCAGTTCAGAAACTGGTATTTATCCAAAAATCCTTTCTATAAATCTTCTTGAAGAGGAAGCATTTTTGCAAAACTTGGTTAGTGCTATGACAATATTTTGAGATTGCAACTAGAGTTATGACTGATAACATTTTATCCAAACATATCAGAAGTTCCACATAGTTTCTAGGATAACTATATTAAGAACACTTACCATACAATATAAACCAAGACTTACTCCTCAGTTGATAATACTTCCCATGTATTTCTGTATACAAAATGAACCTAATTAGTGTAATATCTCTTTGTGATGTTTCAAGGGCCCTCTGAAGCATCCCAAAGTTAGTTAGAAATCAAGCTCTTCATTAGAATGATTTAGGAAGTTTTGTCAACAAATATCAAAAAGGTTTAGAACACTCAGTCAGATAGGATCATAGGTCATTGTGAAACAGCTATTCACTTAGCCAAAGTGAAAGCCAAAGGATTTCAGAACAATTTCCTTTAAGAGATAGAGAAACTTAAATCTATTATCAAAGGCAGTTCAACATCTGAAGAAAAGGGGTCCTTAACAGAGAGAAAAGCTAAATTCAAGTTTTAGCACCAACTTACTTTATTTAAAAGGTAAACTTAATTAAATTTATGTTAAGCTTAGTCCTAACCACATACAAAACTCTTTTCTGATGGTTCACTTTCCACAAAACTTCTTTTCAGCTTCTATACCCATTACTGTGTTTTTCCATCCTAAAAAGTCACCTGTAAGTCAAGGTTACCTCCTTTTACCTTCATAAAATTCAATCCCATTCCTCATAGCTTTTTCTTTCTTATCAAAAACAAACAAACAAACACTTCCTACTTTCCTTAAGCAACAAAGAACTGACTTTTAGCATTTTATAGGTGAGCATAAATACCAGTGATAATTTCTAAAACCTTTGCTTTCTTGGAGAGAAAATTTTAGAATGGCACCAAACAGTATTCTTTTTTTAGTCCCAAATCTCTTTAGTTTCTCTGTAAGAGGAAATTAGTGTTCATTTAGTAATAAATGTCTCAAAGTCTTATTTGGAAATGACTTAGCTATTCAATAGATTTCCAACACTTAGTTTAGTACAACCCTTAGAAGTTCAGGTTACCCCAAAATGGAGAGACTATTTTAGACAGACATTCCTAAAGCATTCTTAATAGACTTAATCTAAAAACTCATATCTCATTTACATTTTCTGGAAGTTTCTTCAATCAAGGTAATTTCTTTGCTCACAAACTTGCAGCAGATATGATAATATTTAACATATTAAGCCTAGGTACAATGAAAATATTTTTCTTAATGTTAATTACACTTAGATAGGTCTATATTAGATAGGTCAACAAGCAAACATTAATATCAGGTATTTAATACTGAAAGTGAAAGTATTTAATGGCAGAAAGTGAAGAGAGCTAAAAAGCATCTTGATGAAAGTGAAAGTGGAGAGTGAAAAAGTTGGCTTCAAGCTCAACATTCAGAAAACGAAGATCATGGCATCTGGTCCCATCACTTCATGGGAAATAGATGGGGAAACAGTGGAAACAGTGTCAGACTTTATTTTTGGGGGCTCCAAAATCACTGCAGATGGTGACTGCAGCCATGAAATGAAAAGACGCTTGCTCCTTGGAAGAAAAGTTATGACCAACCTAGATAGTATAATCAAAAGCAGAGACATTACTTTGCCAACTAAAGTCCGTCTAGTCAAGGCTATGGTTTTTCCTGCGGTCATGTATGGATGTGAGAGCTGGACTGTGAAGAAGGCTGAGTGACGAAGAATTAATGTTTTTGAACTGTGTTGTTGGATAAGACTATTGAGAGTCCCTTCGACTGCGGGGAGATCCCACCAGTCCATTCTGAAGGAGATCAACCCCAGGATTTCTTTGGAAGGCATGATGCTAAAGCTGAAACTCCAGTACTTTGGCCACCTCATGAGAAGAGTGGACTCATTGGAAAAGACTGTGATGCTGGGAGGGATTTGGGGCAGGAGGAGAAGGGAACGACAAAGGATGAGATGGCTGGATGGCATCACGGACTCGATGGACGTGAGTCTGAGTGAACTCCGGGAGATGGTGATGGACAGGGAGACCTGGCGTGCTGCAATTCATGGAGTCTCAAAGAGTCGGACACGACTGAGCAACTGAAATGAACTGAACAGAACTGAACACTGAACATTTCCCAGTTTACATGAACCTCAAATTATTTAGATTTATTTCTCTGGCATTTAGATTTCTTTGATTTGTAAGCATTTACTTTTTTTTTTTTTTTTTTAAGGCCAATTAGATCAGAGCTCATTTACAAACTGATCTCAGCAATCAGCAATATTATCCAGAAAACAAATTCATACACTGAGACATACATAGACACAATAAAAGGCTTTGTCTCCTCTCCCTTTATTTATTTATTTATTTTTGTTTCAGGAATTAGAGATGTATCTAGATAAGTGATCCGGAGATCTCTGGTGTAAAGGTATGCTTCTGCTGCTGCTAAGTCGCTTCAGTCGTGTCTGACTCTGTGCGACCCCATAGACAGCAGCCCACCAGGCTTCGCCATCCCTGGGATTCTACAGGCAAGAACACTGGAGTGGATTGCTATTTCCTTCTCCAACGCATGAAAGTGAAAAGAGAAAGTGAAGTCGCTCAGTCGTGTCCGACTTCTAGCGACCCCATGGACTGCAGCCTACCAGGCTCCTCTGCCCATGGTATTTTCCAGGCAAGAGTACTGGAGTGGGTTGCCATTGCCTTCTCCGAGTGTAAAGGTATAAGGAGAGTTATTTCCTCAGGGCAAGAATTCTTCAAGAGATAATTTTTTCTTCAAGCTCTCTCTGGAGTTTAAAGAATACTGTGACCAAATTGTCAAAATTTTTCTGTGGTCATAGTTTTATAGCCAGAATTTAGACCAGCTAGTGTTCAAATTGGCCCTGATAGCAAGGGCAGTTTGGTCTCAGCAGGGATTGTTCCTCTTGGGAAGTGGGGACTCTTAGTTTGATTAGCCCCAGCCTGTTAATTACAGGAGGAAGTCCTGAACATAAGGGAACTTCAGTCCATTTTCCTATCCCATGTCAATAAAGATCTAAAATTTTTAGGCCATTTTTCTTGGCATTGGATCATAGCTACAGATTGACCAGTCAATTTTTTTTTTTTTTTTTTCCAAGGGGTTCCCAGGTCGGGCATTGGAACTTTAGCGGGAGCAATTCCCACATTAGCTCTAGCATTTTGTACCAGATATCTGTGCATGCAAACCAAAACAACAATACCAATCCAAACCAGAACCTCACCAGCAGGGCATCATACTCCAAATAAAACAAAAGGCAAAGAGATTCCCAGAAATCAAAAGCCAAGTGGCAAGAACACCCCCAAAAGATGGCAAAGTGATCCCCAGAAATAAAATGCCAGATGATCTAAATACCACTAGACTTGTGGCCTGGTAGAGTCAGTGCTAGTGGCCTTTTTTTAGTTTTGATATACTTTCAAGCAATTTCTTGTAGATTTCCTGCAAGAAGTTAATCTACTGTTTACTTTTTTAGAACTTTCTAGATACCAAAGTAAGCATTCCATTCAGTCTGTTTGACCTTACAACAGGCTTTTTCTAACTGTGCATGCAAAAATATCAATTTTGGAATATCAAAAGAACCTCAGTTTGGGCACTTTGTTGAGATCTCACTTGGTATAATTTCTCCAGTTAATTAAGTACTTGCAAGTATGAGCTATATATGCATTGTACTGAATCAGCTAGAGTTAGTCAGAGGTTGGCTTTCTGACATCCTTCATTTCTGTTTTTGAGATTCTGTTTCCTACTTTAAGTTGAATTTTTCAGGGATTAACAATCACTAGTGAAACTGTTTGGTGGGCCTATGTGCTGCTTCTGCTTAACTCCTCCAAGAGTCACCTCAGAATCATTTCAGCTCCTCTTATGTGTCTCCAGTTCTGCCTCTGGCAATCTAAGACCACCGTGGCTGCTCAGGTTGCTGAGTGGCCAATTCATACTGTGACCCCCAAATGAGCTAGTGTTTTTATTGTGTGGGTTTCCCTATGGGACCACTGCAAAGTAGGAGGACCAGGCCTCCACCACTGCCATAGGTTTCTCAATCACCTGAGAAAGCCATAACTGGCTGGAAAGAGTCTTGTCCCTTTTATTTGGATCAAAGCTCTCATGTATTTTCTTCACTTTTATCCTAACAAATTCTATGAAGACAGACAAATTGAAGAAAAATGTGTCAGATCAGCTTCTTACCTAACCACTCAGCCAAGACCACTCAGTCCCCTACAACGGAGTAGCCACAGTATCTTTTCAACTGAGCCACTGGTATCCCTCAGTTTCTTTCAGTTGAACGCCCCTCAGTACATTTCCACTGGGTGGGTGATCCCCTGGTTATCTTCAGCTAACACCCATACCAAGTATCTTTTGACTGGGTGGGAATTTCTTTGTATCTTTCAATCAAGGCCCACTGAGTGTTTAGACCATGTGTGGGTATGCTCCTGATATTTCACCGGCCCCCACCCAGTCTTTCCAACTGGAAAGGAGCAGGTAAACTTCTCCACTGCCAAATAAAACTCAGAATCTCAATGAATATGGGAGATTTGAGAACCAGGAGAGACTTACAGAAATTAGTCTACACTCCCTAAGGAGGCAGGTGGGTACAAGGGGCTGCTGCTGGTACCAAAGCTCTGGTTGCTTGTAGGGTTCAGGCAAAGGAGGTAAGTCCACTCTGGGTCCCTTCAGGGTCACCATAACTGTCAAATAAAAGAGATGCACAACTTGAGAATTTCTAGTTAAATTTTATTTGAAGCAAAATGAGGACTGCAACCTGGGAGACAGCACCTCAGATAGTTCTGAGAATTGCACCAAAGAGGTAGGGGGCAGCAGGAAGGTCAATATATAAGATTTTGGTGAAGCGGGGGTTCAATGCAATCAAGTGTTTACTTTATAAAAGGTTTTCTGCTAGTCATGAGGATCTGATGTCATCATGAAAGGACTTAGTGTTTTTCGAGGTATGAAGAGATGCAAAGATTGTGATCATGAAATCAGTTTCTGAAAATATCTATCTGAAGACCTGTTCCACCAGATTCCCTGGAGCAGAGTGCCTCACTCCACCTGAACTCCCTCAGGGCATGTTGAAGGTCAACAGCTATGGTAGCACAGGTTTCAATCTCTGCAGAGGCTGATGGCAAATGCCTCTGTTGTTCAGGAGCTGGCAACACGCTTGGCAGGTGCCACTTTGTAGTTGACAGGCAAGTGCCACTTTGTAGTTGCAAAATGACCTTTCCAGATGTGTGATAATTTAAGATTCTAAAGCTGTGCCCATTTAATCTAAGTGATGAAAGTTTATTTAGAAGATACTGAAACATCAATTACTAAAAAAAATTTAAAAAAAAAAAGCATTTTGAGAATGTTAATGAAAATGTCTGCATGCATGCTCAGTCGCTTCAATCGTATCTGAGTCTTTGTGATCCCATGGACTGTAGCCTTCCAGGCTCCTCTGTCCATGGGATTATCCAGACAAGAATACTGAAGTAGATTGTCACTTCCTTCTCCAGGGGCTTTTCCTAACAGTGATCGAACAAGTGGCTTTTACATTTCCTGCATTGGCAGGCGAGTTATTTACCATTAGTGCTTCCTGGGAAGCCCAATGAAACTGTTTGCTGTTGCTGCTGTTGCTAAATCACTTCAGTTGTGTCTGACTCTGTGCGACCTCATAGACAGCAGCCCACCAGGGTCCCCCTTCCCTGGGATTTTCCAGGCAAGAACACTGGAGTGGGTTGCCATTTCCTTCTCCAAAGCATGAAAGTGAAAAGTGAAAGTGAAGTCACTCAGTCGTGTCCAACTCTTCACGACCCCATGGACTGCAGCCTACCAGGCTCCTCTGTCCATGGGATTTTCCAGGCAAGAGTACTGGGGTGGGGTGCCATTGCTTTCTCTGAATGAAATTTTGGTATCACCTAAAATGTTCTCTATAAGATGACAAACGATTTTAAAAATTATTACTGATGTTTAAGCTCACTAATTTATAAGATGCCAATGTAAAGACAGTACATAATTGCTTGCTTGTTAGTTTTATTAAAATTAAGCTTTTAATCATTGAGGATTCTAATTTAAATATGTAATTAAAGCTATTAGAAATAATACAGCAACTTTTCAGGACACCGTAGAAAATAAAATGTATGTTTTTAGTAAAGGAGATATAAGAAATGAAATTACATTTTAGTGAGAACAAATAAGTTTGTTAATTTTATTTAGATGAAAAATGAAAGGCTGGATACAAAAAGTAATGAGAGATTATGAAGAGGAACCCTGAGGAAAAAGTTTTGTACTATGAAATGAAATGTGTTCTGCTCTAAACCCTTCCAGTAAATAAGACTTTTCCAAATGCAAATTTATGAGCCCAGGTAAAACAAAGTCAGCTCTTTGGAAGCCATCAGCTACTTCCTCCCCAGTAAGAGCTGAGATGCTGGGGAGTGGGTGATATGAGAAGGGATCATCAGTCACATTTTCCATCTCTTAAAGGAAATAAGAAATTAGTATGTGAACAATAAAGAAAGCAGGATTGGCCCCAAATAACTAGATGCATATGAAAGAAATGATTTCAGCAAGCCCAGAAGCTTGCATCTTCCCATATATAGAAGACTGCTAAATCTCTTTATAAAAGAGATTTAGTTTTCTCTTAATTAGCAGTAACCTTTTAATATTCAGATGACCTGTCCATCACTGCAATCTTGTATATAGCCTTGCTCCTCCCCTGCTTTCTCGGGATCACCTCAGATACTGTCTCCTGGGGTCAAGTCCTAAAATTCCCACCAAATAAAATCAAACTTTCAACTTTTAGATTGCACATATTTTTCTAGGTCTACAAGACACAGTCAGGATTAACTAAATTTAGATTGAAGTTAACTTTGTTAAGTAAACTAATGCAAGATTCGAAATTTTATTTTATCTAAATGCTCCTTTGCAAAAAGGCAAAATGGTTGTCTGAAGAAGCCTTACAAAAATGACTGTGAAAAGAAGAGATGCTAAAGGCAAAGGAGAAAAGAAAGATAAACCTATCTAAATGCAGAGCTCCAAAGAATAGCAAGGAGAGATAACAAAGCCTTCCTAAGGGGCCAATGCAAAGAAATAGAGGAAAACAATAGAATGGGAAAGACTAGAGATCTCTTCATGAAAATTAGGGATACCAAGGGAACATTTCATGGAAAGATGGTTACAACAAAGAACAGAAATGGTATGGACCTAACAGAAGCAGAAGATGTTAAGAAGAGGTGGCAAGCATATACAAAACAGCTACACAAAAAAAGATCTTCACAACTCAGAAAACCACGATGGTGTGATCACTCACTTCAAGCCAGGCATCCTTGAGTCTGAAGGCAGATGGGCCTTAGGAAGTGTCACTATGAGCAAAGCTAGTGGAAGTGATGGAATTCCAGCTAAGCTATTTCAAGTGCTAAAAGATGATGCTGTTGAAATGCTGCACTCAGTATGCCAGCAAATTTGGAAAACTTCACAGTGGCCACAGGACTGGGAAAGGTCAGTTTTCATTCCAATTTCAAAGAGAGGCAATGGCAAAGAATGTTCAAACTACTGCACATTTGTACTCATCTCACATGCTAACAGGGCTTCCCTGGTGGTGCAGAGGTTAAAGCGTCTGCCTGCAATGTGTGAGACCTGGGTTCAATCACTGGGTTGGTAAGATCCCCTGGAGAAGGAAATGGCAACCCACTCCAGTATTCTTGCCTGGAGAATCCCATGGACGGAGGAGATTGGTGGGCTACAATCCACGGGTCACAAAGAGTTGGACATGACTAAGTGACTTCACTTTCACATGCTAACAAAGTAACGCTCAAAATTCTCCAAGCGAGGATTCAACAGTACAAGAACTGAGAACTTCCAAATGTTCAAGCTGGATTTAGAAAAGGCAGAGGAACCAAAGATCAAATTGCCAACATCTGCTAGATCATTGAAAAAGCAAGAGTTCCAGAAAAACATCACTTTTGCTCTATTAACTATGCCAAAGCCTTTGACAGTGTGGATCACAACAAACTGCAAAATTCTTCAAGAGATGGGACTATCAAACCACCTGACTTGCTTCCTGGGAAATCTGTATGCAGGTCAAGAAGCAACTGTAAGAACTGTACAAGAAACAACAGATTGGTTCCAAATTGGGAAAGGAGTACATCAATTTGTATATTTACTGTATATTTTCACTCTGATTATTTAACTTACATGAAGAGTACATTATGAGGAATGCTGGGCTGGATGAATCACAAGCTGGAATCAAGATTGCCAGGAGAAATATCAATAAGCTCAGACACCAACCATATGACAGAAAGCGAAGAGGAACTGAAGAGCCTCTTGATGAAAGTGAAAGACGAGAGTGAAAAAGCTGGTTTAGAACTCAACACTCAAAAAACGAAGATCATGGCATCTGGTGCCATCACTTCATGGCAAATAGATGGGAAAACAATGGAAACCATGACAGACTATTTTCTTGGGCTCTAAAATCACTGCAGATGGTGACAGGAACCAGGAAATTAAAAGATGCTTGCTACCTGGAAGAGAAGTTATAACCAACCTAGACAGCATATTAAAAAGCAGAGACATTAGTTTGCCAACAAAGGTCCAATCCTATCAAATCTATGGTTTTTCCTATAGTCATGTATGGATGTGAGAGCTGAACCATAAAGAAAGCTGAGTGCTGAAGTATTGATGCTTTTGAACTGTGGTGTTGGATAAGATTCCTCGGAGTCCCTTGGTCTGTAAAGATATTAAACCAGTCAATCCTAAAGGAGATCAGTCCTCGATATTAATTGGAAGGATTGATGCTGAAGCTGAAGCTCCAATCCTTTGGCCACCTGATGCGAAGAACTGATTCACTGGAAAAGACACTGATGTTGGGAAGGATGAAGGCAGAAGGAGAAGGGCCCAACTGAGGATGAGATGATTGGATGGCATCACTAACTTGATGGATATGAGTTTGGGCAAACTCCAGGGGTTGGTGATGGACAGGAAGGTCTTGCGTGCAGTCCATGGGATCTCAAAAAGTCAGACATGGCTGAGCAACTGAACTGAACTGAAGTTTCCTTTTTAATAACAGATTCTGTGAGTTTCTGTGCCTTAAATGATCTATATTTATTTTCTTTGTGACATTGGTTAAGTGCATAGGTGTTGCTTCAGCGACCTATGATCCTATGTTTTAGAATCTTTTTGATATTTCTAATAACATTTCCAAATATCAAAATCTAAGTTATTTAGTCTCCACCTGACACTGGGATGGATGCTTTGAAGAAACATCTCTGAGGAACCTCAGAAATAAATGTTAAGCTAAGTTCGCTTAATATTTTTACTTCAAAAATATTATAAAGTGATTAAAAGCAAATTTTAGGTTGTAGTTCTGTTCAGTTCAGTTCAGTCGCTCAGTCGTGTCTGACTCTTTGCGACACCATGAATACCAGGACTCCCTGTCCATCACCAACTCCTGGAGTTTACTCAGACTCACGTCCATTGAGTCAGTGATGCCATCCAGCCATCTCATCCTCTGTCGTCCCCTTCTCCTCCTGCACCCAATCCCTCTCCGCATCAGAGTCTTTTCCAATGAGTCAACTCTTCATATGAGGTTGCCAAAGTACTGGAGTTTCAGCTTTAGCATCATTCCTTCCAAAGAAATCCCAGGGCTGATCTCCTTTAGAATGGACTGGTTGGATCTCCTTGCAGTCCAAGGGACTCTTAAGAGTCTTCTCCAACACCACAGTTCAAAAGCATCAATTCTTTGGCGCTCAGCCTTCTTCACAGTCCAACTCTCACATCCATACATGACCACAGGAAAAACCATAGCCTTGACTAAATGAACCTTAGTCGGCAAAGTAATGTCTCTGCTTTTGAATATGCTATCGAGGTTGGTCATGACTTTTCTTCCAAGGAGTAAGTGTCTTTTAATTTCATGGCTGCAGTCACCATCTGCATTGATTCTGGAGCCCAAGAAAATAAAGTCTGGCACTGTTTACACTGTTTCTCCATCTATTTCCCGTGAAGTGATGGGACCGGATGCCATGATCTTCTTTTTCTGAATGTTGAGCTTTAGGCCAACAGATATGCAGTGATCAACTGCCCTGAACCAACTCTGATTTGATCAAAGAAGCATATCTGGCATATGAGGCTTGGAGGTGACCAAAAGTTACCTTTGCTTCATTACCATGCCGAAGTCTCTGACCAGTGGGGGAAGCTTGCATTTTGCTAGGCACAGTTTGTGTTATGTACAAAGAAATGTAGAAGATTGCACATACCCTAACTGCCCTGAAAATCTCTGTCCCTTTCCTAAAGTTCTGATAATAAACCCCTCTCATAGCCCTTAAAATTCCTCCACTCATCTCCCCTCAGGAAGGTGTTTTTAGAGCACTTCCTCTCTTCTCAAGCCAGGATCAATATTCCTTGATCAAAGAATATTTCCTCCTCTGCTATAGTGAATCCAATTTTGTTTGATTGGCCTATCAACACTGGACAAAAGACCCATTAAGGAGTCACCAGCCCACTGGGGATTGTAACAGTTAAAACAATAATTTTTGAATACAGTGGCTTCATACAATAAAAATTGTTTATGTTGATCGCTATACAATATGATGAAGAAAGGACAATTCACCAAGTGGCAACTCAGGGTTCAGGGCAACTCTGTGTCCCTTCCATCATGGAATTCTCCAAATTCAGAGTCCTTTAATTCTATTTTCATTGATGAAACAGATTTTTAAAATTATTTTAAGCTCTTAACACTTGAAAAAATAGCAATTATTATCATCCTGACTAAAACAGAAGTAGAGTGCTATGATAGCAAACATTTAAAGTGTGGCAAAGGTTAGTGGTCAGGCATAAAGCAGGAAACAATCTGATATTGCAGATTTAAAAATTCCTATACATGTCATGCAGTGAAAAAATATTAGAAAAATATTTTTCTGTAATAACTTGGGAAACATATATTGCTGATCCAGTTCATGACACAATTGTCTTGCTTTTCACAATGTCTTCCCTGTTCATTGAACCCAGGGTAGGCAAGGCTTGAGATAAGAGGCTGGAAGAAGACATGAGGGGCCATAGGAAATGCAGACATGTTTATTCTCTCCTAGCTGGCATGGCAGCCATAACACAGACTCTCTCCTTGCTGACAGCAGCCATAGCAGCGGCCACAACATACACATAACAGAGCCATTACATAACCTCACATAACATAATCATTATGTTGCTCCAGTGTAGCCCCAATGCAGCAGCAGCCAGGGCTTTGGGGGTAAAGCTCATACAGGTGAACCACACACATGCCATGTGTAAGAAACGCCACGGGAAGAAGAAGCCACCCCTATAGACCGTTGATCAGGGCCTTTTATTGGGCAGTCGCTCTTAGGCAGAACTCCCGGGGGCGGGTAAGCAAGGAAGTGAGGGGGGTCTGTGAAGTAAAGGGAGTCTGTGGGGTAAAGGGAGTCTGCGGGGTAAAGGGAGTCTGCGAAGTCTGCGAGGGTGGGGAAGGGTTGTATAGCCCGGGCAGGGCTCCCATATAAGGAAGAAAACGTGGGCTCAGCGGTGATTGGTGTCCAGGGGCCCAGTGTCAGCTCCTGATTGGATGGCGAGGGCTTCGTGTCAGCTCCTGATCGGTCGGCTTGGTTGCCGGCCTGTCTCCGGGGCGTGTCTGCAGCACTCTCGGCCGGGACATGTCCCGACAGTCCCGACATGCCCGAGCATGCCCAGGCATGCCTCAACACACCTGACCTTGCCCTGACCTTTCACCATGACCAAGCGAGTACCTCAGGGTGTGCATGCACAGTGCTATAAGTGATATAAGTGCTATAAGTGATCTCAGTTTTTCCATAAACCTGAGACATGTATGTGCAGTGCAGTGAGTGAATTCAGCTGTTACATAATCATTATTTACAAAACGTGGGCCAAAAGTTAGAGGCAGTAGGGTGAGAGCCTGACCATGCCATCTTGGCTAATTTGCTCTTTCCCTACACATGCTATATACCTCAAATTGTCAGGAAATATTTTAGTTTTGTGTACTTGTTTTTAGTGGCTGTTTTGGGCAAGTGGTGCAATGCAGACAAGAACTCAGGAAACAACTGCTATGTAAGGATCTTGGCTAAAGTTAAGTAACAAGATAATATTGTAGCTAGATGAATGTGTGGTGTCAATGGAGACTTGAAGGTATGAGAAGATAAGAAAGAATGCAGACAATCCTGTCTTATACTGTGTTCTAACACTAATTCCACTTGTAATACTAAAATAATTTCTATATTTTATTATAAATTCCCACAAATTAGCTTTTAAACTGTATCAATACACGGAATGTCTCTGCTTTCTCCGGGATAAATAGAGATTGAACATGCATTCATCAAACATGTATTTCATAAATGGCTTAGAGACAGTGAAGATTTGAGGAATACCTCCATCTCAGAAGAACATTCAAATTGCCTGAAGGTGTTTTCACTATACAGGGCTGGCCCTTAAAGTCTTGATTCTGTGTTCAACCTCAGGGTAGTCTAGGAATCACATCGCACTTGATGAATTTTAGAAGCACCACAGTACTTAGCAATAATTTCTTCCAGTCGGTATCTAGGAACTTTAGGCTTGTGGTATTCTTTTAGCTCCTGAAATCACCTAATGTCAATTACCTGTTGTATATAACTGCCTACTTGCAAAACAGACCACAGGAAAAAGAGGTGACACAGGTGAAAGAACTGGATTGATTTTCAGTTATAGTTTCAAACTATAGCAAAGCTTAATTTTCGGAGATTGCTTCAAGAATTATATTTACTTTTTCTTAAAGTGCATGATACTAAGTGAAGTTACAATATGGTAACTTCTTTTTAGTAATGGTCAAACTAATTGATTGTTTGATTGTTCCTTTTTTGGTCAAACTGCAGATAACTTTGTGTTCTTCTCATGGAAATAGAAAAAAATAGTAAGCCTTTGGAGACAGACAGGAACATGGTCTAATAAGGATTTCAAATGAGTGGTACTGAGCTATTGAGTTTGCACCCAGTGTTGTGTTCCAAATGTTTTATTCTTAGTGTCATATATTTTCAAAAATTATATTTAAATGATGGGAAAAAAAGATGATCAGGTGTCAGCTGGAGGTACTTTAGAGTTATCCATACTAATTTTGAACTAGATCTTGCACACAACTTCCAAATACTTTGAAGCACTGTTTACATCGGGGAGCTAATCTTTCTCAGAGAATATTATCTATTAAGTCTCCAAGTAAGGAGTGCCCCTTAGGATATATCACCTGGTTTCAACTAAAGAGATTTGGACTGATCAGAAGTGTGAGTTTTACAATTAGATTAATCTAATATTTTTTGATACAAATTTTGTAACTATTCCATATCAGTTTTCCTACATACAAAATGGGAAAGTAATTGCTGTGCTTTTTACAGGAGTTCTAGGTGTCAAATGTACATTTCCATAGGAATAAATATTTAGAAAATATCTTATTTAACAATTCAGTGTTTATCATTCTTATGTCCTATATATTATCATATTCCACTAACTATTGTGGACCTGGGGTACTTTAAAATGTGGTACACTTTTTGTTTTAACTTTATATTTTCAAAATTGGCTCATAGCTTGGATACAGTTGAGTTAAATGGCTCTTCCTTATGGTCACAATTATATGACTCTTGAAAATATAGGGAAGAATGAAAGATGATGGTGAGAAAACAGAAGAATAACAATTCAAACTGCTAAACCTTTTCATGAAATATTATATCTGAAAAGAAAGCTAGAGGGGAAAAAAAGAAAAAGACCAGATTTGTCTTCTTTATCATTTAAAAAATATTTTCGGTGGCTAAATTCACTTACATGATTTTTAACTTTCACTAAGTGCCACAAAGAAATTATATTAAAAATAATAAATTATATTAGATTAAACTTTATTCATCTCTCCTGAGTTCTGACATATATATAAGCAAGTTGAAGCAGGCAGGCATCTGCCTTTAAAGGGAAGAATTCCTCCAAATGCCTTTTTTCAAATTGATGTCCCTGTTGCAGATTCTACTTTTTATTTATGTCACCAGCTAATATGTACTGACTCACAGAAATGATCATTGAGGGAATACACACTCTTTGATTGTAATTGCAGGGAAGCAAACTTAGATAATAGCTTTTGGTTTCTTAGGGAATGGTGCCATCTCCCTGGCACTTATTGAAGACAATGAAATATTCATGAATTTCTTAAATTGCTTTGGAAATAACATGTGCTGGAGTGGAACATTAATTAGCCAGTCTCTTCTGATTTCATGCCAGGCAGGGAATGTTAAACAATGAAGGTGTAAGAAGCCAGAGTTTACACAGGAGGAGGTGGAAAGAAGAATTCCTTCAACATTGGAAATGTTCTCCTGCCATACTGAAATGAACACTCATCTGGTCCACATTCTTTTACATTATTTTGAATATTATCTTTAAAAACCTCACTGTACCCAATGTATTAAATTGTTTTAACAAAAAATTACTAAAGACGCATTGAAAACTACTTCAAACATGTATGGAAACCATTCAGTTAGTTTTATTGTGAATAGCACTATGAGGCAGTGTGGAGAAAAATAAATCATACCTTGAGATTCTTGCATTAGAGTACACTCAGGCTAATTGAAAAGCTATGGAAAACAAGTACTCCCTAATCAACTGTTAAACTGTATAGATATTTAAACGCTTAAGGGAGAGAATACCATGAGCACTGCTGAGTCAATGAAGTTTACATGGATAATGGGGGACTTATACTGGGGCTTGGAAGAGTCATAAGAAAATGAACAAACATATATAGAAAGGAATACACAAATATACATGGTACAAATATTACATAATCTCATATCATCAGAAGACAATATAGAAAATAATTTTCATAATTTTCACATTGCCAACAACCATAGAAAAAGCAAGAGAGTTCCAGAAAAACATCTTCTGTTTTATTGACAATGGCAAGCCTTTGACTATGTGGATCACAAAAACCTGTGGAAAATTCGTTAAGAGATGGGAATACCAGATCACCTAACCTGTCTCCTGAGAAATCTGTATGCAGGTCAGGAAGCAACAGTTAGAACTGGACATGGACAACAGACTGGTTCCAAATCAGGAAAGGAGTATGTCAAGGCTATATGTTGTCACCCTACTTATTTAACTTATGTGCAGAGTACATCATGAGAAATGCTGGACTGGATGAAGCACAAGCTGGAATCAAGATTGTCAGGAGAAATATCAATAACCTCAGATAGGCAGATGACACTACACTTATGGCAGAAAGCTAAGAACCAAAGATTCTCTTGATGAAAGTGAAGGAGGAGAGTGAAAAAGTTGGCTTAAAACTCAACAATCAGAAAACTAAGATCATGTCATCTGGTCCTATCACTTCATGGCAAACAGATGGGGAAACAATGGAAACAGTGACAGACTTTACTTTTGGAGGCTTCAAAATTACTGAAGATGGTGATTACAGCCAGGAAATTAAAGATACTTGCTCCTTGGAAGGAGAGTTATGACCAACCTAGACAGCATATTAAAATCAGAGACATTACTTGCCAACAAAGGTCTGTCTAGTCAAAGCTATGGTTTTTCCGGTAGTCATGTATGGATGTGAGAGTTGGACTGTGAAGAAAGATGAGTGCCAAATAATTGATGCTTTTGAACTGTGGTGTTGGAGAAGACTCTTGAGAGTCCCTTGGACTGCAAAGAGATCCAACCAGCCCATCCTAAAGGAGATTAGTCCTGGGTGTTCATGGGAAGGACTGATGTTGAAGCTGAAATTCCAATACTTTGGCCATTTGATGCAAAGAGCTGACTATTTGAAAAGACCCTGATGCTGGGAAAGATTTAAGGCAGGAGGAGAAGAGGATGACAGAGGATGAGATGGTTGGATGCCATCACCAACTCGATGGACATGAGTTTGAGTGAACTCCAGGAGTTGTTGATGGACGGGGAAGCCTTGTATGCTGCAGTCCATGGGGTCGCAGAGAGTCAGACATGACTGAATTGACCGACTCAACATCAACAATAGTTTTCCCTGGTGGCTCAGATGGCAAAGAATCTGTCGGCAAGGCAGAGATCTGGATTCGATCCCTGAGTCGGGAGGAGGATCCCCTGGAGAAGAGAATGACTACTTTTTCCAGTATTCTTGCCTAGGAAATCTCATGAACAGAGGAGCCTGGCGGGCTACAGTCCATGGGTTGCAGAGCCGAACACAACTGAGCGACTACCACTTTCACTTTTCAATATTAATCTATAATTCAGTGCTTATTTTCTCAGGGTAAATGCCCAGATGTGAAATATCTAAATAAAAATGCATCAACATTTTTGTAACTTGGGCACATTCTGATAAAAACAGTCTCCTAAAAATGCCAACTTATAATCCATTCAATATATTAGAAAGAAAGAAAGTGTAGTTGCTTAGTTGTGTCCAACTCTTTGCAACCCTATGGACTGTAGCCCACCAGTCTCCTCCATCCATGGGATTTTCCAGACAAGAATTCTGGAGTGGGTTGCCATTTCCTTCTCTGGGAGATCTTCCAAACTTAGGGATCACACTTGGGTCTCCCACATTGCAGGCAGACTCTTTACCCTCTGAGCCACCAGGGAATAATCAGTGTATTTCATAAGAGATTTTTTGTCAACTTAGATATTACCTTTTAAAAAAGATACTTGCCAATTTGATAGGTGAAAATAATGTCTTTGCTTTTATTTGCATTATTTATAAATGCCAGAGTTCAGCTTCAGCATCCAGGGATTCAACCTGAAGAGATGAACAGTGTCAGCGAGAGAAATGAGGCAGCCTCTCAGTTTTCTTGGACTTCCTGTTTATTTCAAGCTTACGATTCTCTTCTATACTTTTACAAAAGCATTAGGTCAGAGGTTTGATATTTTCAGTTCCCACTAACCCAGATTTGTTGTCTCCACAAATCACTGTTGCTCTTCAAAAGGAGTTTCTGCCTCAGTGATTCTCTTATCTACTTTTTCTCATGTGTCCTTGTGAATACACTGTAACTCATGCTAATATTTGGGCTGCATACCATATTCCTCAGTTTATTTCTTATCTTTCTAAGTCCTGATTGCCTCTACTATCCTAAGCTCACTATCTCTTAAAAAGGCTTCTAGCTATAGTGTCTCTAAAAATTCCTAACTTATATAAGCTATAGTAAAATATGCTAACTTTACAACATTCCTTAAATCTTTAACGTCTAACTGTTTTAATTATTTCTAAGCACTAAATTCAGTAAACTCCTTTGCCACAAACATTTTCCTCACAAATAGGCTTCAGATAGCAATCCCTCCCACAGCCTCAAGCTGCAGCCTATGTCCTCATTCTGGAACACTCTTTTGTAAAGTCCTTAAAAGTCAATGATTAACTTTATGAATTATTCTCCGACTACAGCTGGAAAAGTCTTTGCGCCTTCTCATGTTCTTCTCAAGAACAATCAGTTCAGTTCAGTTCAGTCACTCAGTCATGTCTGACTCTTTGCGACCCCATGAATCGCAGCACGCAGGCCTCCCTGTCCATCACCAACTCCAGGAGTTCACTCAGACTCAAGTCCATAGAGTAAGTGATGCTATCTAGCCATCTCATCCTCTGTCGTCCCCTTCTTCTCCTGCCCCCAATCCCTCCCAGCATCAAAGGTTTTTCCAGTGAGTCAACTCTTCTCATGGGGTGGCCAAAGTAATGGAGTTTCAGCTTTAGCATCATTCCTTCCAAAGAAATTCCAGGGTTGATCTCCTTCAGAACTGGTTGGATCTCCTTGCAGTCCAAGGGACTCTCAAGAGTCTTCTCCAACACCACAGTTAAAAAGCATCAATTCTTCATCGCTCAGCCTTCTTCACAGTCCAACTCTCACATCTATACATGACTACTGGGAAAACAATAGCCTTGACTAGACGGACCTTATTCGGCAAAGTAACGTCTCTGCTTTTGTTTACTATCTAGGTTGGTCATAATTTTTCTTCCAAGGAGTAAGCATCTTTTAATTTCATGGCTGCAATCACCATCGGCAGTGATTTTGGAGACCAAAAAAAAAAAAAAAAAAAAGTCTGGCCCTGTTTCCATTGTTTCCCCATCTATTTCCCATGAAATGATGGGACCAGATGTCATGATCTTCGTTTTCTGAATGTTGAGCTTTAAGCCAACTTTTTCACTCTCCACTTTCATTTTCATCATGAGGCTTTTTAGTTCCTCTTCAATTTCTGCCATAAGGGTGGTGTCATCTGCATATCTGAGGTTATTGATATTTCTCCGAGAAATCTTGATTCCAGCTTGTGTTTCTTCCAGTCCAGCATTTCTCACGATGTACTCTGCATAGAAGTTAAATAAGCAGGGTGACAATAGACAGCCTTGATGTACTCCTTTTGCTATTTGCAACCAGTCTGTTGTTCCATGTCCAGTTCTCACTGTTGCTTCCTGACCTGCATACAGATTTCTCAAGAGGCAGGTCAAGTGGTCTGGTATTCCTGTCTCTTTCAGAATTTTCCACGGTTTATTGTTATCCACACAGTCAAAGGCTTTGGCATAGTCAATAAAGCAGAAATAGATGTTTTTCTGGAACTCTCTTGCTTTTTCCATGATCCAGCGGATGTTGGCAATTTGATCTCTGGTTCCTCTGCCTTTTCTAAAACCAGCTTGAACATCAGGAAGTTTGCACTTCATGTATTGCTGAAGCCTGACTTGGAGAATTTTGAGCATTACTTTACTAGCCTGTGAGATGAGCGCAATTGTGCGGTAGTTTGCACATTATCTGGCATTGCCTTTCTTTGGAATCAGAATGAAAACTGACCTTTCCCAATCCTGTGGCCACTGCTGAGTTTTCCAAATTTGTTGGCATATTGAGTGCAGCACTTTCACAGCATAATCTTTCAGGATTTGAAATAACTACTGGAATTCCATTACCTCCACTAGTTTTGCTTGGAGTGATGCTTTCTAGGGCCCACTTGACTTCACCTTTCAGGATGTCTGGCTCTAGATGAGTGATCACACCATCGTGATTATATGGGTTGTGAAGGTCTTTTTTGTACAGTTCTTCTGTGTATTCTTGCCAACTCTTCTTAATATCTTCTGCTTCTGTTAGGTCCAGACCATTTCTGTCCTTTATCGAGCCCATCTTTGCATGAAATGTTCCCTTGATATCTCTAATTTTCTTGAAGAGATCTCTAGTCTTTCCCATTCTGTTCTTTTCCTCTCTTTCTTTGCATTGATAACGGAAGAAGGCTTTCTTATCTCTTCTTGCTATTCTCTGGAACTCTGCATTCAGATGCTTATATTTTTCCTTTTCTCCTTTGCTTTTCACTTCTCTTCTTTTCACAGCCATTTGTAAGACTTCCCCAGACAGCCATTTTGCTTTTTTGCATTTCTTTTCCATGGGGATGGTCTTGATCCCTGTCTCCTGTACAATGTCACAAACCTCATTCCATAGTTCATCAGGCACTCTATCTATCAGATCTAGGCCTTTAAATCTATTTCTCACTTTCACTGTATAATCATAAGGGATTTTATTTACATCATACCTGAATGGTCTAGCGGTTTTCCCTACTTTCTTCAATATAAGTCTGAATTTGGTAATAAGGAGTTCATGATCTGAGCCACAGTCAGCTCCTGGTCTTATTTTTGTTGACTGTATAGAGCTTCTCCATCTTCTGCAGCAGAGAATATAATCAATCTGATTTCGGTGTTGACCATCTGTTGATGTCCATATGTAGAGTCTTCTTTTGTGTTGTTGGAAGAAGGTGTTTGCTATGACCAGTGCATTTTCTTGGCAAAACTCTACTAGTCTTTGCCCTGCTTCATTCCGCATTCCAAGGCCAATTTGCCTGTTACTCCAGGTGTTTCTTAACTTCCCACTTTTGCATTCCAGTCCCCTATAATGAAAAGGACATCTTTTTTTGGTGTTAGTTCTAAAAGGTCTTGTAGGTCTTCATAGAACCTTTCAACTTCAGCTTCTTCAGCATTGCTGGCTGGGGCATAGACTTGGATTATTGTGATATTGAATGGTTTGCCTTGGAAATGAACAGAGATCATTCTGCCGTTTTTGAGATTGCATCCAAGTATTGCATTTAGGACTCTTTTGTTAACCATGATGGCTACTCCATTTCTTCTGAGGGATTCCTGCCCGCAGTAGTAGATTTAATGGTCATCTAAGTTAAATTCACCCATTCCAGTCCATTTTTGTTCGCTGATTCCTAAAATATTGACGTTCAATCTTGTCATCTCCTGTTTGACCACTTCCAATTTGCCTTGATTCATGGACCTGACATTCCAGGTTCGTATGCAATATTGCTCTTTACAGCATCAGACCTTGCTTCTATCACCAGTCACATCCACAGCTGGGTATTGTTTTTACTTTGGCTCCATCCTTTCATTCTTTCTGGAGTTATTTCTCCACTGATCTCCAGTATCATATTGGGCACCTACTGACCTGGGGAGTACCTCTTTCTGTATCCTATCATTTTGCCTTTTCATACTGTTCATGGGGTTCTCAAGGCAAGAATACTGAAGTGGTTTGCCATTCCCTTCTCCAGTGGACCACATTCTGTCAGACCTCTCCACCATGACCCGCCCATCTTGGGTTGCCCCACGGGCATGGCTTAGTGTCATTGAGTTAGACAAGGCTGTGGTCCTAGTGTGATTAGAATGACTAGTTTTCTGTGAGTATGGTTTCAGTGTGTCTGCCCTCTGATGCCCTCTTGCAACCCCTACCATCTTACTTGGGTTTCTCTTACCTTGGGCGTGGGGTATCTCTTCACGGCTGCTCCAGCAAAGCACAGCCGCTGCTCCTTACCTTGGATGAGGGGTATCTCCTCGCACCACCCTTCCTGACCTTCAACATGGGATGGCTCCTCTAGGCCCTCCTGCGCCCGCACAGCCACCACTCCTTGGGCGTGGGGTTGCTCCTCCCAGTCACCGTCTTGGCCTCAGGCGCCACCCTGGCCTCGGACGTGGGGTAGCTCCTCCCAGCCACCATCCCTGGTCTCAGACGTGGGGTAGCTCTCAGCCACGCTTGGTGCACTGGCCTGCCACCACTGCCTGCCAAAGGGCAGCCCACCACCTCAACAACAATAAACACCTCAATATATTCCTTTTCAGTCAACTCAGCCGAGGAGAGGAAAAAACAAGTCAGAATTACAAGGCCTAACTCCATCATCCTGGGTCTGCTCCTGTAGAATGAGGAGAGGAGGCTGAGGGCCATGCCTCCATTTTGTCAGTAATGCCTAACGTGGCTCCCAACATATAAATTTGAACATTTTCTTTTTTATTTAATGGATACTTTTGTGGATAATTGTGTGACTCTGTGTGTGTGTGTGTGTGTGTGTGTGTGTGTATGAGAGAGAAAGAGCTGTTTCCTCGTGACTTTTGCCCACTTTTCTATTTCTGTGAGTAGGCTTTAATGATTACTAACAACAATGATTATTTTTGAGGTCCCCATGATAGCTCTATTCATGGATAAATTTGATCTTCAGATTAATGAAGAATCATACCTTGGAGTTGTTTAGCCCAAATTCAACATTACAGGAAGAAAATTGAAATTTAATTACTTTTTTCTTATTACTGAAAATTTAAATATATTCAATTTAAACTTTAAAGGCTGATTGCTTAATAACTTGCTTGATTTTTAAAACCAAAGTCTGTTTCTTGTTCCACATTGCTTTATAACATACAATTTTCTACCTAGTAGGAACTATTTAAATTCAGACATAGACTTCCAGAAGAAAATATCTGGCTTCTGCTTTTTTTTTTTTTAATACAGCAAATTATACATTTCTTTATGTTATAGAGATAAATTTGACCATGGTTTCAGGGGCATCTCATGTCCATTTTGTGCCATGGTGCTAGGAATGTTCATTCCCAAGTCTGGCAAATATTTTTCTGGTAGGTCACTCACTTTGCTCTTACTGCATTAGACCATGAAAATAGCAAAAGTTCTGGAGCATACTTGCCTTGCTGGTAGTCTCTTATAGTCCAGGAAAATATCCCCCCTTTTTGCTTCTTTCTGTATCTAGAGTTACATTATTACAATCATTGCTCTCATGTGGAACTATATACCATCATTTCATTAGGGGCTAAGTCACACTTTTGGTAGTGTAAGAGGCAACAATTTTCTGAAATAAGCAATATAAGGAAAAATATAGTTAGAAGTAATAGTAAGGCCATGAGTTAGAATTTAAGAACTTTCATACTGAACTGAAGTGAAGTATATATCTAGGTCATCTGACTTTGTTAAATGATTATAGCCTGGTGTTAAACTCCTGGTTATAGATCATGAAGCAACTGGTCTTTATTCAAAGACTGATTTTGAAGTTAAGCTTCAGAAACAAACTTAGAATGTGCTTTTATTAACTCAATTAAATATTGCAATAATATAATGTAACATCAAGGAACTAACTGGGAAGTGAGTCTTGGTAAATGTAGACCTTAATTAACAAAACCAGAATTCAATATTTAGTGAATGTATTTTTTTTTCTAAAATTACCCCCATTTATATTAAACTCAGCTGACTCATTTGTTTTTAAAATAATTTTGGTCCATTGACTATAGATACCATAGGCCTGTCATCAGTTTTGCCTAGGTGATTTTTTTTTTTTTTTTCTTCTAGAGCTTCCCAAAATACTTTGATGTTTCTGTACATGTTGAAGGCAAACTTTTAATTTACTTGCTAAGTCTTTCCAGAACACAAGCGCCTCCCATTTCTGGAGGGACAAGACAGAAAGAAAAGGAAAATGTTATCATTTCACCCACAGATGTAAATTACCAAACTGTTTTAAGTAGCTTGAGAAGAAGAGCTTCTTTATATCTGAAAACAAAGACTAAAACCCAATATGTCAGATAAAAACTCATGAAAACTACAATCATATTTAGCAGTTTATTTAATCCCATGTGGTTAATATTTGTTCTGCTCTCTTTGCCTGATAACTGAGGATGATAATGACAACAATCATTTTAAGAAGTTTGTGAAGTTTTTGTTAAGGCTTGTATAATTTTTTAAGTGATGTGGGTTCCCTAATCATTGGAGATTGTAAAAATTATATCCTAAGTGCAAGACAAGTTTTTAATCTTTTTTTTTTTTTCTCCATTGTTAAAGCATTAACAATGCAGCCAAGAAAGAATTTGTCCCATCAGATTAAAAGGTGACATTTGTCAGAGAGCACAGAAAAGTCAAGTGGTCATCTTGGATTTTCCATAACACTGACTGTGATTTACAGCCATTGTTCGCCCATTTTAAATTCCCTGATTTAGGAGTAGACCATTGTCATGTTTTAAGGACACTGGGATAGCAAAAGTTTGACAATGAATGAGGAATTAATTTTTAGAAAAACAAAATATACTTTATCTACATGTGCCATAATTCTCATAAATCATTGTGAAACGATGTTTATTCATTTTACTGAAGTAACAAAATATTTTAAAAAAAAACATATAAATCACTTATAGGCAAAGTAATTCACATAATCTGTTATCTAAAGCAGGATTCCAAGAAAACTTTATACTCTTAGTAGAGAAAATAAAATTCTAGATTAGTAGCAGCTTATATTCACTATGAAACAGTAGTTATTCACTTCAAAGTAACAAGAAAATATTTCAAAGGCACTTTAGTGTGTTAAGAAACTTGTACCACACACAAAACTCTTTTCTTGGGGTCTACTTTCTGCAAACATTTTTTTTTTTTTCACTTTCTGTATTCATCACTTTGTTCATTCAAAAATAGTAAGGCATACGTACTTCCTTTTCACTTAATAAAATGTAATTAATTTTTTATATATTTTATTAAAAACATCCTATTTTCTTTAAAAAATATAAACTGTCCTTATATCAATACTCTGTAGATTAGTAAACATAAATCATGCAAAACTTTTGCATTTTCTTTTCTTAAAAGTTTCTTCACATTGAGTTATTTCCCTTGCTAGAAAATTTTCAGTAGATATAACAGAATCTTCTTCTGTTTATATTGAACCTAAGCACAATAAAAGTATTGCTCTTAATGTTGATATCTTCAGATAGGTTCTTATTAATTAGTTTAACAACAACAACAACAACAAAAACCCAGCAGGTATTAACTTAACATTGAGTATTTCCTAATGTGACAATTCATTGGGAAAGACCTTGATGCTGGGAAAGGTGGAAAGCAAAAGGAGAAGAGGGTGGCAGAGGATAAGATGATTAGATAGCATCACCAATTCAATGGACATGAATTTGATTAAACTCCGGAAGAAAGGGAAGGACAGGGAAGCCTGGCATTCTGCAGTGCATGGGGTCTGAAAGAGTCAGACACATCTTAGCGACTGAACAACATTTCCCTTTTCACATGAACCTGATATTCATTTAATTTCTCTTGTATTTGGGATTGTTTGATTTGTAAGTGCTTACTTTTCTCTAGGCCAATTGAATTAGAGCTCATTTACAAATTAACAGCAGCAATATTATCCAGAGACACACACTGAGAGATACATAAATCAGGACAGACAGAGATCTCATACTTTTCCACGCGAGATTTAAAATGTCTCTTTGTCCATTCTTCTGTTTTTCTCTTGGCTTGAAGTTCTACTAATTTGCCCAAGTTTGAAATCTCAGGCAGAGTGGGCTGTATATCTTAAGGACATAAGGACTTCAGGCTTTTTCTTAGGCATGTTTCTGTTTTCTCAGGGTTGGAGCTCCAAAAAATGTATCTCAACAAGCCAGTTTTTTCTAATTGCACATGTGAAAGAACAAGTTTGCAATTTCAAAAAGATTTCATTTTAAACAGTTTTTTTCTGGAGTTTAAAGAATATCATAGCTCTATTGTCTTTTTTCTTTCTATGGTCATGATCTCATAGTTAAATTTTTAAACCAGAGAATGTTCACATTGACTCTGAACAGGGACAGACTAGATGATAAGATGTTTTCCCAGCAGGGATTGTCCCTCTCGGGAGATGGGGTCTTAGTTTGATCAGCAGAATCTGAAGGAGTAAGGGAACTTTCAAAAATGGGGGAAGTTTGGTTCATTCTCCCCCCTCCCCCTCCAGAGATATAAGAAGTTAGAAGGGGATTCTTTAGAATATTAGCAGAGTTCATTCAGTGTTTTGATTACAGGAGAAGTCTTGGGCCAGCAAATCTGATCGAGAGGAGATAGTGAGGATTAAGGGATAAGACAAATACAGAAAGACACATATGGCATGAATCGTTCAGATCTGGATTCTGACTAAGGACCATGAAAATTTGAACATAAGGAACAGCAAAAGAGATCAAGTTGGAGGATTGTGTTATAATTTACTGTGCCATTAAAATACCATTTTTCTTGGTCCCCTTTTTGTAGTGGGGCCAAGTTTCATTGGAAAATAATCTGAAGCCTTTTTTTTTTTTAAGATTTTCAGCATTTTTTTTTCCCCAGTTCTTGAGAATGCAGCCTAGATGTGAATCTGAGAGAGGATTCTTGAGATATACCTGAGCCTATTCTGAGAATGAGGGTACCAAGAGCTCATCAGCCACAGAAGCTGTTGCAACTGTTTCAGTGAACCTTCTGTGTGAGATAAGGCACTGCACAGCTAGAAGCACAAATGGCCAACCATCTCAACAATTGTGTTCAACAGTGAAAGGTGACTGACCCCTGAGCATGTGACAGAATGGCAAAAACTGTGCAACCAGTTAGGAGCCTAGGCACAAACCATGTGGAAATGCACCTGGCAGCTAAGGCAGGAAAGGACAGAAAAGAAGTTCGTAGAAACAACCATGACTCTTCTTTTGACAATTCCCTGAAATGTGAAAGACAGAGTTTGGGATGACTCAGAGGCATCTCCTAGGCTCCTGGGGCTTCTCAGGTGGTCCAGGGGTAAATAATCTGTTTGCCATGCAGGACAAGTGGGACACACAGGTTCAGTCCCTGGGTCAGAAAGATCCCCACTCCATTATTCTTGTCTGGGAAATTCCATGGACAGAGGAGCCTGGCAGGCTACAGTCCACAGATTATCAAAGAGTCAGACATGACTGAGTGACTAAGCATGCACACCAGTGAGGAAAAGTGAAAGTAACAGAGAAGATAGACTGAGGAATCTGCCTTGTAGTCCTTCACAGAAGTGATGATCAGGGGAAAAAATTTAGTGTTTTGCTTGAATCAATATGTGCCTGACTTTGAATTGAAGTTGTCTTGCTGAGGGAACACACTAATAGCTTGGTCTGTTCCATGACTCCCTGATCTTATCGTGGGAATTTTCAAGCGGTAGGCAATGACATTAAGTGCCTGACCCACGTCTACACAATTTTAATTGGCCTGGTCCTCAGTGTAAGGGAGAAGGAGGAGAAAAGAAAAGTACAGGTCTCACCTACTTAGGTGGTAACTACTGGGGCACAGTGGACTGTAGGTCCTTTGGAACATGCCAGAGAGTAACCCTGGCCAAAATTCCTCAGGATTTGAGGGGGGGAAAAAAAAAAGAGAGAGAGAGAGGAAAGGAGAGTTGGGGAAACCTTTCTAAGAGTCCCCATATGTGTCACCAAATGTTGAGGCAGTTGGAGCATGGGTTGGAAAAAACTTTCGAGACACAGAGCATTTCAGAAAGGAGTAACTTTATTAAGAAAAAAGAGCAGAGATAAAGTGGGCACTGTGAGAGAAGCAGGCTGAAAACTTTTGATGGACCAGGGAGAGTCAACAGTTTATTTAGGTTAGTAGCCAATTTTTATAATTCCTGCTGGAAAGTTGGTATTAGGTGACTGGTTAGGCCACTGAAGTTGATCAGTTCCATGAAGACCTAGAAGACCTCCTGGAACTAAGACTGAAAAAAGATGCTATATTCATCACTGAGGATTGGAATGCAAAGGTAGGAAGTCAAGAGATACATGGAGTGCATGTATGGCTTTGAAGTTTGGCCTTGAAGAACAAAATGAATCAGGGCAAAGGCTAAATTCATTCTACCAAGAGAATGCATTGGTCATAGCAAATACCCTTTTTTAACAACACAAAGCAATTTTATGCATGGACATCACCAAACGGCCAATACCAAAATCAGATTGATCACATTCTTTGTAGCCAAAGATGGAGAAGCTGTATACTTCAGTAAAAAACAAGACCTGCACCTGACTGGCACAGATCATCAGCTTTTCATAGCAAAAGTCAGGCTTAGACTAAAGAAAGCAGGGAAACATAAATTAAATGTTTGACCAGCCAGGTACAACATAAATCAAATCCCCTATGATTATACAGTGGATGTAATGAAAGATTGAAGGAATTAGAACTTGTAAACAGTGTGTCTGAAGAACTATGGATGGGGGTCTGTAATATTGTACAGGAGGCAGAGAACAAAACCATCACCCCCCGCAAAAAAAAAAAAAAAGTCACAGGGGTTATCTGAGGAGGCCATATAGCTAAAGAAATAAGAGAAGCAAAAGCAAGGGAGAAAGGAAAAGCCATGTCCAACTAAATGCAGATTTACAAAGAATAGCATGGAGAGACAAGAAGGCTTTCTTCAATGAACAGAGCATAAAACTAGAAGAAAACAACAGAAGGGGAAAGACCAGAGATATCTCCAGGAAAATTGGAAATATCAAGAGAATATTTTGCCCAAAGATGGGCACAATAAAGGAGAGAAATGGTAGAGAACTAGTAGAAGCTGAAGAGATAGAAGAAACACACAGAAGAACTGTATATAAAAGATCCAAATGAACTGGATGAGTAGGATGGTGTGGTCAGCCACACAGAGCCAGATATTCTGGACTGCTAAATCAAGTGTGCCTTAGAAAGCACTGCTGTCAATAAAGCTAGTGGACGCAATGGAATTCCAGAACTATTCAAAACCCTAAAGGATGATGCCATCAAGGTGTTGCATTCCCTATATCAGCAAATCTGGAAGACCCAGAAGTGGCCATAGGACTGGAAAAGGTCAATCCCCATCCCAATTCCCAAGAAGGGTAATACTACAGAAAGTGCTAACCATCAGACAATGCTAGTACAACCATTTTCCATGTGAGTAAGGTCATGCTTAAAATCGTGCATGCTAGGTTTCAGCATTATGCAAACCAAGAACTTCCGTACATACAAGCTGGGTTCAAAAAAGGAAGAGAAACCAGTGCCAGAGTCCAGCTCCAGCAGCCAGGGGATCAGCCTGAAGGGATGAGCGGTGTTGGTGGGAAATGATGTACCCTCTGATTTGAGGTATGGGACTACATGTTTATTTCAAGCATCAGGTTCTCTTTTATACTTTTTGAAAAGCATTAGGTCAGAGGTTTGACATTTTCAGTTCCCCCTCACCCAGATTATTGTCTCATTGTTGCCCTTCAAACAGAGTTCCTGCTTCAGCTATTCTCTCAGAATCGTGTTTACTTGTGATTACATTGTAGCTCATGTTTATGTCTGGGCTGCATAACACATTCCTCAGTTTACTTCTTATATTTCTAAATGATGCTTGCTCCTAGTATCTTAAGCTCACTATCTCCTAAAAAGGCTTCTAGCTATTCTTAATTATTCTTAAACCCTAAGCTCAGCAAACTTCCTTTGCCAAAAACATATCCCTCACAAACAGGTCTCAGATAACAATCCTTCCCATGGCCTCAAGCTGCAGCCTATGTGCTCATCCTGGGACATTCTTTGCAAAAACCCTTGAACAAATGTCAATGGTTACTTTACAGATTATCTTCTGGGCACAACTGCAGAAGGCTTTGTGATTTTTCACGCTTCTATCAAGAACAATAAGCACCTTAACATTCTTTCCAGCCAGCTCAACTGAAGAAAGGAAGAAACAAGTCAGAATCAAGAGCTAACTCCTTCATCCTGGGTCCGTGCCAGCGGAATGAGGGGAGGCGGCTGGGGCTGTTGCCTCCATTTTGTCAGTAATGCCTAGTGTGGTACCTGACAAACCAGAGATCAGACTGCCAACATTTCCTAAATCACAGAGAAAGCTAGAGAGTTCCAGGAAAACATCTACGTCTGTTATATCCACTACACCAAATCCTTTGACTATGTGGATCATGATAAATTGTGGAAAACTCTTAGAGAGATGGAACTACCAGACCATATTACATGTCACCTTAGAAACTTGTATGCAGATCAAGAAAACACAGTTAGAATACTGCATGAAACAACTGATTGGTTCAAGATTGAGAAAGGAGTATGTCAGGGCTATCTGCTGTCACCCTGCTTGTTTAACCTATACACTGAGCATGTCATGAAAATGCTGGCCTGAATATGAGTTACAAGCTGGAATAAAAATAGGTGAGAGAAACAACAACGTCAGATATGCAGATGATAGCACTCTAATAGTGGGAAGTGAATAGGAACTGAAGAATCTCTTAATGAGGGTGAAGAAGGAGAGTGAAAAAGTCGGCTTAAAATTAAATATTAAAAACAAACAAACAAACAAAAAAACCTAAGATCATGACATCTGACTCCATTACTTCATGACAAGTAGTGGGTAAAAGTGGAAGTAGCAACAGAATTCTTCTTTGGCTCTAAAATCACTGCAGATAATGATTGAAGCCATGAAACCAGAAGATGTTTACTTCTTTGTAGGAAAGCTATGACAAACCTAGACAGTGTGTTAAAAAGCAGAGGCATTACTCTGCTGACAAAGGTCCATATTGTCAAGGCTATGGTCTTCCCAGTGGTCGTGGTTGTGAGAGCTGGACCATAAAAAAGGTGGAGTGAGTAAAAGTCATGTCTGACTTTTTGCGACTCCATGGACTGCAGCCTGGCAGGCTCCTCTGTCCATGGAATTCTGCATGCAAGAATACTGGAATGGGTAGCCATTCCTTTCTTCAGGGGGTCTTCCCAACCCAGGGATCAAACCCAGGTTTTCCACATTGCAGGTGGATTCTTTACCATCTGAGCCACCAGGGAAGCCCATAAAGAAGGTGGAATGCTGAAGAATTGATGCCTTTGTATGCTGTGATGCTTGAGAAGACTTCTGAGACTCTTGGACAGCAACTGGATCAAACCAGTCAATCATAAGGGAAATCAACCCTACATACTCTTTGGAAGGACTGTGCTAAAGCTGAAACTCCAGTATTTTGGTCATCTGATGTGAACAGCTGACTCTGGAAAAGTTCCTGATACTGAGAAAGGTTGAGGGCAGAAGGAGAAGAGGGTGTCAGAGTGTGAGATGTCTGGATGGCATCACCAATACAATGGAGATGAACTTGGGCACACTTTATGGGATGGTGATGGACAGAGACCTGGCAAGGTGCAGTCCGTGGGGTCACAAAGAGTCAGACACACAGAACAACATAGGCCACTCTAGGGTGACTACCAGAGTGAACATTCTTGCCTAATTTGCTTGCAGTTAGGAAGCCTGCTGATAATGATGAGAGGAGCTTTTGGTAATGGTTACATTGAGGCTCAGTCAGTTTTTAAGGTGGCATTGGTTCGGATTCTGCTCCTGTGGCCTTAGTACAAGACATTGCACCTGTGGTCTTGGGGCTGGAGTCAGCAGTAATTTCTTGGTAAACCCAGTGGACTTTCAGCAAATTGATACTCTAATAATCCTAGCTATTTAGCTTCTAGTTTAAGCTGCCAGTGCAAATTAGCACCCTCTTTGCTTCAGGGTCAGTTGATATTTCAGGCTATCCCAGTACTGACCCTGAAAACTAGCCCTCTAGTAAAGTGTGTTACCACTTGAAGGATTATTTCAGACACTCCAACCACTATACTTCCATGGATCATTCCCTAACACTTGGCCTGCTCTTTTTCATTTATGCAATAGACAGTATGTTTTACTGCATTTGAAAGACAAGGTGAAGTCAGCAGAACTAAGTTCTGATATTCATCAGGAATATGACCTTGCAAAATTATTTAACCTCTCTGATCCTCAGCCTATAAGAATATGCCTTCCTCTAAAGGTTTCTGTGGAGGTCAAATAAGATGAGAATTTACTGTATCACAATGCCTAGGATAGCAGGTCCTGTTTTCTTTCTTACTTCCTATGAACATAAGTAGGGCCAGTAAACAATGCCTAAGAGAAGGAAGTAGAAGGTTAGGGAAACTGTAAAAGAGGTGAGTGATTCTACTGTAGAGTACCACTTAGGTAAATAATGAAAACTATAGTTTCTTTGCAATATTTGGGAGGGAGTGATTTCTTCCTTGGGAAATGTAGATGATGATGTAGTTTTCAAAATCACTCTTGCATATTATCTTGTATTAATTTCACACTTTAAAATACAGTGACCTAAGTGCAATATATAAATGTTTATAACAGCTGAGACCCACTATGATTATTAACTGTTTTAAATTCAAATCTATCAAGATGCTTTTTAACCTATTTCTGTACAGCATCCATAAAAATATTTAGCAATTAAATATAAAATTATAAAAAGTGCCTTTCCATAAAAAGGAAAAAAGATGATTTATCTCATTTTCCTTTGGATAGTGCCAATTTGTGTGTGTATTTCTGAATAGGACTGAAGTTTGGGGTGCCATTGTACTCTTATACTGTTGATTTGCATTTGAAATCCTCTAGCTAGTGCATTCCAAAGTGGTGATCTAATTATATTTTTATGCAGTCAATCCCCCTTGCTAGTTTACACTTGATGTTCCTGAGGCTATGAGTTTTTATTAAGGTTATAAACTGCTTTGACCTCCATAAAAGACACTGTGACTTCCCATAAGGTTTGAAGCATTAATGATAAGATGGAATGCAAAATTATTATCTGAGTGCAGTATCTCTCTTGCCACAGAAACTATTCAAATCATCTGATTGAAAGGCAAACCTATCCAAAAGCTAATAAAGTATTCTCCCTGGTGGTTGAAATATTGGACAAATTGCTTTCCACCCGATGATAAGATGTTAACCGGATGACAGAGAAATGATGCTTCTGGTTCCCTGTATTCCACCTCTGTAAGCCGGGTAATTGACAGTCTTTGGGTCCAGAGGTCAAAAGTTGTTGGCGAGTCTGCAATGAGAAACTTCACCATATAAATTCACCAGTGATAAGTATTTCTTACTTGCCACTGTCTCAGTATCAAAGTCTGAGCCATGTTCAGAGTTAACGTTATGTTTGCATTCAATTGTTCATGAAAACTTGTGTGTCCTCAGTGGAAAACTGAATGCTAACAATCTGAGAAAATGACACTTACATAAAAACCAGTTTATAAATACTGAGTCTTACCTTCTTCCCTTCTAAAGCAAAGTGGTATGCAACATGTAGGTAACACCCATAGGTGATGTTGGTGACACATAAGTGTCTCTTGCAAAACTAATCTGTTTATTTCATCTGAGATTTAAAGCCTGTATTAAAAAGAGGCTCAAGTATGTAAAAATTGGAAAGTCTGTCTTTATCAGTGTTTACCATATATATATGAACTCACTATCTTTTTTTTGCATGATAGAAGGGACAATTTCTTTATGATTAAATGATAATCCAAATTCTCTAATGTCAATTAATGTATTCATAATGAGATAGATGCTCTTGGAGTTCTATTGCACAATATAATGATTTGATAGGTACTGTCAGAAAGACAAGTTATGTTAAAGTGATCTAAAAACTTATCTTTTCATCAGTCCACAAAAGCCAAAGACACACCGATATATAAAAGTAAAAATGTAGGTTGACAATTATTTTCAAAGTTTCATGAAACTTGCTGGTAATTATATGTTTACTGGTGGTTATAAGTATCAGATTTAATCTAATTTTGGCTAGTTATATACCAGCTCAAGGTACACCTAATAAAATTATCTGTGTTCTCTATGGTATTAAGAAACTCTGGTTGGCAGTAAAATAATTTGTGGAAAGTACATAGAATATAACTTTTCTATTTAAGCTAGAGAATTAAAGTGAAAGTAAAAGTCACTCAGTCCTGTCCAACTCTTTGCAACCCCACAGAGTACACTATGCCAGATTACCCTCAGTTCAGTTCAGTTCGGTTCAGTTCAGTCATTGTCGTGTCTGACTCTTTGCGACCCCATGAATCGCAGCACATTAGGCCTCCCTGTCCATCACCAACTCCTGGAGTTCACTCAGACTCAACGTCCATCGAGTCCATGATGCCATCCAGCCATCTCATCCTCTGTCGTCCCCTTCTCCTTCTGCCCCCAATCCCTCCCAGCATCAGAGTCTTTTCCAATGAGTCAACTCTTCGCATGAGGTGGCCAAAGTAATGGAGTTTCAGCTTTAGCATCATTCCTTCCAAAGAAATTCCAGGACTGGTTGGATCTCCTTGCAGTCCAAGGGACTCTCAAGAGTCTTCTCCAACACCACAGTTCAAAAGTATCAATTCTTCAGCGCTCAGCCTTCTTCACAGTCCAACTCTCACATCCATACATAACCAAAGGAAAAACCATATCCTTGACTAGAAGGACCTTAGTCAGGAAAGTAATGTCTCTGCTTTTGAATATACTGTCTAGGTTGGTCATAACATTTCTTCCAAGGAGTAAGCGTCTTTTAATTTCATGGCTGCAATCACCATCTGCAGTGATTTTGGAGACCAAAAATAAAGTCTGACACTGTTTCCACTGTTTCCCCATCTATTTCCCAAGAAGTGATGGGACCAGATGCCATGATCTTCGTTTTCTGAATGTTGAGCTTTAAGCCAACTTTTTCACTCTCCTCTTTTATTTTCATCAAGAGGCTTTTTAGTTCCTCTTCACTTTCTGCCATAAGGGTGGTGTCATCTGCATATCTGAGGTTATTGATATTTCTCCTGGAAATCTTAATTCCAGCTTGTGTTTCTTCCAGTCCAGCATTTCTCATGATGTACTCTGCATAGAAGTTAAACAAACAGGGTGACAATATACAACCTTGACGTGTTCTTTTTCCTATCTGGAACCAGTCTGTTGTCCCATGTCCAATTCTCACTGTTGCTTCCTGACCTGCATACAGATTTCTCAAGAGGCAAGTCAGGTGGTTTGGTATTCCCATTTCTTTTAGAATTTTCCACAGTTTATTGTGATCCAAATAGTCAAAGGCTTTGGCATAGTCAATAATGCAGAAATAGATGTTTTTCTGGAACTCTCTTGCTTTTTCCATGATCCAGCAGATGTTGGCAATTTGATCTCTGGGTCCTCTGCCTTTTCTAAAACCAGCTTGAACATCAGGGAGTTCACAGTTCACGTATTGCTGAAGCCTGGCTTAGAGAATTTTGAGCATTACTTTACTAGCATGTGAGATGTGCAATTGTGCGGGAGTTTGAGCATTCTTTTGCATTGCCTTTCTTTGGAATTGGAATGAAAATGGACAGTTTCCAGTCCTGTGGCCACTGCTGAGTTTTCCAAATTTGCTGGCATATTGAGTGCAGTACTTTCACAGCATTATCTTTCAGGATTTGAAATAGCTCAACTGGAAGGCCATCACCTCCACTAGCTTTGTTCATAGTGATGCTTTCTAAGGCCCACTTGACTTCACATTCCAAGATGTCTGGCTCTAGATTAGTGATCACATCATCATGGTTATCTGGGTCATGAAGATCCTGGCCATCACCAACTCCTGTAGTTTACTTGAACTCATGTCCATTGAGTCAGTGATGCCATCCAACCATCTCATCCTCTGTCATCCCCTTCTCCTCCTGCCTTCAGTCTTTCTCAGCATCAGGGTCTTTTCCAATGAGTCAGCTCTTCACATCAGGTGGCCAAAGTATTGGAGTTTCAGCTTCAACATCAGTCCTTCCAATGAACACCCAGGACTGATCTCCTTTAAGATGGACTAGTTGGATCTCCTTACAGTCCAAGGGACTCTCAAGAGTCTTCTCCAACACCACAGTTCAAAAGCATCAATTCCTATGTGCTCAGCTTCCTTTACAGTCCAACTCTCAAATCCATACATGACCACTGGAAAAACCACAGCCTTTACTAGATGGTTAGGTTGGTCATAACTTTCCTTCCAAGGAGCAAAGTACTTTTAATTTCATGGCTGCAATCACCATCTGCAGTGATTTTGGAGCCCAGAAAAATAAAGTCAGTCACTGTTTCCACTGTTTCCCCATCTATTTGTCATGAAATGATGGGACCTGATGCCATGATCTTAGTTTTCTGAATGTTGAGCTTTAAGCCAACTTTTTCACTCTCCTCTTTCACTTTCACCAAGAGGCTCTTTAGTTCTTCTTCACTTTCTGCCATAAGGGTGGTATCATCTGTATATCTGATTAAAGCTCTTCAAAAAATGATCATAGAGGGAACCTACGTAAGCACAGTAAAGGCCATATAAGCCCACAGTGAACATTTTTCTCAATTTTGAAATACTGAAAGCATTCACTCTAAGATCCGGAACAAGACAAGTGTGTCCACTTTCACCCTTGTTACTCAACATAGTTTTAGAAGTCTTAGCTACAGCAATCAGAGAAGAAACAGAAATAAAAAGAATCCAAATATGAAAAGAAGTAAAGTTCTCATTGTTTGCAGATGACATGATACTATATATAGAAAATCCTTAAAATAGTACCAGAAAATTACTAGAGCTAATCAGTGAATTTAGCAAACTCGCAGGACACAAAATCAATACACACAAATCAGTTACATGCCTATATACTAACAATGAAAAATCAGAATGAGAAATTAAGGAATCAACCCCATCCACCACTGTAACAAAAAGAGTGAAATATCTAGGAATAAAGCTACCTAAGGAGACAAAGGAACTGTATACAGAAAAATATAAGACACTGATGAAAGAAATCAAAGATTTAAACAGACGGAGAGATATTCCATGTTCCTGTGTAGGAAGAATCAATATTGTGAAAATGATTATACTACCAAATGCAATCTACAGATTCTATGTGATCACTAACAAATTACCAATGAATTTTTTTCCCTCACAGAACTAAAACAAAAAAAATCACAGTTCATATGGAAACACAACAAATGCCATATAGCCAAAGCAGTCTTGAGAAAGAAGAATGGAGCTGGAGGAATCAACCTTCCTGACTTCTGATTATCCTACAAAGCTACAGTCATCAAGACAGTATGGTACTTGCACAAAAACAGAAATATAGGCCAATGGAACAAGACAGAAATCCCAGAAATAAGGTCACTCACCAATGGGTACCTTATTTTTGACAAAGGAGGCAAGAATACACAAGGGAGTGGAGATAGACTCTTCAATAAGTGATGTGGGGAAAACTGGAGTTGCATGTAAAAGAATAAAATTAGAACACTTCTTAACACCTACACAAAGATAAACTCAATATTGATTAAAGATCTAAATGTAAAACCAGAAGCAGTGAAACTCTTAGAGGAAAACATAGGCAGAACACTTAATGACATAAATCCAAGCAAGATCCTCTATAATCCACCCCCTAGAGTAATGGAAATAAAAAGAAAAATAAGCAAGTGGGACCTAAGTAAATTCAAAAGCTTTTGCACAGGAAAGGAAACTACAAACAAGGGAAAAGACAACCCTCAGAATGGAAGAAAATAATAGCAAATGAAACAACTGATAAAGGATTACTCTCCAAAATATAAAAGCAGTATATACAACTTAATACCAGGAAATCAAGCAACTGAATAAAAAAGTGAGGAAAAGATCTAAACAGACATTTCTCCAAAGAAGACATACAGATGATTAACAATCACATGAAAAGAGGACCAACATCACTCATTTTTAGAGAAATACAAATCAAAACTACAATGAGATATCACCTAACACCAGTCAGAATGGTCATAATGAAAAAGTCAACAAACAATAAATGCTAGAGAGGGTGCAGACTTAAGGGAACCCTCCTGCACTGTTGGTGGGAAGGTAAATTGATACAGCCACTATGGAAGATGGTATGGAGGTTCCTTTAAAAACTAGGAATAAAACTACCATATGACCCAGCAATCCAACTCCTAGGCATATATCCTGAGGAAACAAAAGTGAAAAAAGACATATGCATCCCAACATTCATGGCAGCACTTTTACAATACATAGAATATGGAGGCAACCATGATATCCATTGAGAGATGAATGGATAAAGAAGTTGTGGCACATATACACAATGTAATATTACTCAGCCATAAAATGGAATGTATTTGATCACTTCCTCAGTGATCAACACAAAGAAATAGAGGAAAACGATAGAATGGGAAAGACTAGAGATCTCTTCAAGAAAATTAGAGATACCAAGGGAACATGTAATGCAAAGATGGGCTCGATAAAGGACTTAAACTGTATGGACCTAATAGAAGTAGAAGATATCAAGAAGAGATTGCAAGAATACACAGAAGAACTATACGAAAGAGATCTTCACTACCCAGATAAGCACAATGGTGTGATCGCTCACCTAAAGCTAGACATACTGAAATGCGAAGTCAAGTGGGCCTTAGGAAGCATAACTTTGTAGTGATGGAATTCCAGTTGAGCTCTTTCAAATCCTAAAATTGATGCTGCTAAAGTGCTGCATTCAACATGTCAGCAAATTTGGAAAACTCAGCAGTGGCCACAGGATTGGAAAATGTCAGTTTTCATTCCAATACCAAAGAAAGGCAACACCAAAGAATGTTTAAACTACCACACAGGTTCACTCATCTCACACACTAGTAAAGTAATGCTCAAAATTCTCCAAGCCAGGCTTCAACAGAACATGAACTTTGAACTTCTAGATGTTCAAGCTGAATTTAGAAAAGGCACAGGAACCAGAGGTCAAATTGCCAACATCTGTTGGATCATCAAAAAAGCAAGAGAGTTTCAGAAAAACATCTACTTCTGCTTTATTGACTATCCCAAAGCCTTTGACCATGTTGATCACCACAAAATTCTTTAAGAGATGGGGATCCAAGACCACCTGACCTGCCTCCTGAGAAATCTGAATGCAGGTCAAGAAGCAACAGTTAGAACCGGACATGGAACATTAGACTGTTTCCAAATTGGAAAAGAAGTATGTCAAGGCTGTATATTGTCATCCTGCTTATTTAACTTATATGTAGAGTACTTATACGAATTGTCGAGTTGGATGAAGCACAAGCTGTAATCAAGATTTCTGGGAGAAATATCAATAACCTCAGATATGCAGATGACATCACCCATATGATAGAAATCGAAGAAGAACTAAAGAGCCTGTTGATGAAAGTCCATCCTAAAGGAGATCAGTCCTGTGTGTTCATTGGAGAGTTGGACCCTAAAGAAAGTTGAGCACCGAAGAGTTGATGTTTTTGAACTGTGGTCTTGGAGAAGACTTTTGAGAGTCCCTTAGACTGCAAGGAGATCCAACCAGTCCTTCTTAAAGGAAATCAGTCCTGGGTGTTCATTGGAAGGACTGATGTTGAAGCTGAAACTCCAATACTTTGGCCACCTGTTGCGAAGAGCTGACTCATTGGGAAAGACCCTGATGCTGGGAAAGATTGACGGCAGGAAGAAGAGGGGACGACAGAGGATGAGATGGTTGGATGGCATCACTGACTCGATGGACATGAATTTGGGTAAACTCCTGGAGTTGGTGATGGACAGGGAGGCCTGGCGTGCTGCGATTCATGGGGTCACAAAGAGTCGGACACAACTGAGTGACTGAACTGAACTGAAGTGAACCAGTCATGTAGCGGAAGGTGTAAAAATGAGTCCTCCAAAATCATCAGGGTTCTTGTTTGGAAGCAATTCCCCCTGGGCCTGCTAGCATAAGAAACTGTGCCCCACTATCTTGCGTGCCCTCCAAGGAGTGTTTTGTGACTCCAGATTCTAGAACCACCCCATGTGCATAGACACGAGACTTTGTCTATACTCTGCCAGCTCTTTCCTGGTGGGAATCATGCGAGGTGGTTACATGGTTGCTTGGAACACAGAGACCCTGGCAATGCTGGTTACACAGCAGCACTGGTGGCTATTGCCACAGGAGATATGGTTCTGTTAGGGCTTTTTCTAACAGCTCTGCCCCAGTGAGGATTTAGCATGAAGGCGGTGCAGCTGCTTGGGCTGCAGGAATCCTGGCTGTACCATGTGTGCAGGGACACAGACTGCCTTGGCTGCAGGACATACGGCCTTCTCAGAGACTTTTCCTCATGTCTGACAGCTGGATATTAGAAGGCCTATTTGACTAGTTTTTCACCATTTCTCTGCCCATTCATGCACTTAGAGGGCTCCCCTGGTTGGAGTCCTTCTCTGTTGTTGGGCACTTCTGGCACTAAAAGTGCTGCCCTAACTGGGCTCCTACTCTGTTGTCCCATATGTCAGGTGTTTGAAGGGCCTAAGTTTCTATTGTTCAGCTGCCGGGTGCTGATCTGTGGGGAGAGAGAGGCTACAGAGATAACTCCAACCCCTATGCATGACTCAGCAGTATTGCCTTGCCTGCAGGCTGCCTGGTTTTCTTCCACAGGCATTTGCCACCACAACCTCCCCCTTCACATCCTGTGGGGTTGTCTCTATGAAGTCAATAGCAGGCCTCACCCTGAGACTGCTCCACAATCTGTATGCTCCAGCTTCCAGTGACTGTGCTTTCTAGGGAGCCCACATCCCTGTGGCTCCAGCAAAGATTGTCATTGTAATACTCATTCCATTTAGACTGTCACAGATCAGCTGTTTCACCCTCAAATGTTTTCCCATTGTCCCAAACAATTGCCCCAATGTGGCTATCTGGACTTCTGCTTCAGTTCCCCCACCCACCAAGGGCAGATCCAGTCCTACTAACTCTCCTCTTTTTCTCCTACTTCCTTCATCCTACCGACCTTTGCATGGGTCTATATATTCTTTTCCATTGATCAGGTACTCCTGGCTGCTCTCAGCTGGTATTCTGCAAGCACTTTTGTGTCTGAAGGTGTATTCCAGATGTATCCATGGAGAGAGATGTACTCCACATCCACCTACTCCTCAGCCATCTGTTCTCTCCTTATTGATTGATTTTAAAATATTCAACCAAACTTGCATTCCTCAGATAAACCCTAGCTGGTCAAAAAGTACTTTAAAACTATATCGTATTCAGATTTCTAAAATTGTCTTTGTTTTTTCCCCATTGTTTTCACAGGGGATGTTGGCCTGTAGCTTTCCTTTATAATAATGGTTTTGTCCAGTTTTGGCATCAACATTTATTTTGCTAAATGCTAATTACTGAAGAGATATATCCACATCCTAATACCCAAGACCTGTGAGTAATATATGGTGAAAGACTCAATGTCTCCTTATATGACTCTCCAAAAATAAGATTACATTAAAGATCTTGAGAAGCAGGGCTTATTCTAGATTATCTGATTGATTATCAATTCATAAAAAAAAATTGCAAAGGGATATTCGAGACAGAGAGTAGGAGAAAGACACAGGCAAAGAAAAGGGGGAGTCAATATGTCTGACAGAGTCAAAGATTGCGGCGATGTGGCCAAAAGTCAAGAAACACCTGAAGACACATGAAGTTGGAAGAAGCCAGAAAAGATTCTTCTATAGAGAATTCAGAGGGTATGTGGTCCTGTTGACACCTTGATTTCAAACTTTTAGACTCCAGAACTAGAAGAAAATAAATTTCCGTTATTTTATATTGTTTAGTCTATATTAAGAAACTAATATATAAGGAAATAATGTCCTCACAAAATGAGTTTCTACAGCAGTTTGTGTAGAACTAGGATCATTTAATTTTCAGATATTTGTTAGAAGGTATCAGTAAAGCCTTCTGGGCCTTTATTTGTGGAAAGATTTTTGTTGCTTGTTTTTTCCTACAAATTTATTTTCAGTTATGGATGTAGGGGTTAGTCAAGTTGTTTATTTCTTAATAAATTAACTTTAATAATTTTACCTTTCAAAGAACTTATATGTTTCATTTATATTTTCAAATATATTGGCATAACATTTTCTGGTATCAGTATTATTTCTGATATTAGCTGTAATAGTTTTGATTTTTCTTACTTTCTGATTGTTTAAGATGTTATTGCATGAACTCTGTTTCCCTCCACACACTCCCTCTAAAACAACAACAACAACAACAACAACAGCAACAACCAAAAAAACCCCACATTTGATGTTCTAGCCCTTAAAACCTTGCCTAAGTTTCTTATCTTGCATTTGATTAATTTATATCAATACAGGAGGGCAGGAAACCTGGTTGGCAACATTTTCACATACTTTTTATACTTATCAAGTGGAAGGTAAAAAAGGATGACTGTCTGAAATAAATAAATTTAAAAAAAAGAAATTTACCTTCCCCAATAGATACATTGCATTTAAATCATTACTCCCAAACTGTCAGAACTAGAGTTTTAACTCCTGAAAAGACTGATTTCATAGCTAGATAATGATGAGCCCCAGGAAACATTAATTTTAGCTTCATTATATGTGTTATATATTTGAGAAAATGATCCAAGGGTAAAACTTGCCAGCAGCATAGATTTTATTTAATACATTTTTTTTTTTTAATCTATAAAGAGCAGCAAAGACAGCCTTTGGGATACACATTTGTCTGTGAAGCAATGGTATCTTCACTGGCCTTGCCCTTTGGGGAGAAAAGAACAGAATAAAGAATAGAGTTCTTAAGTTTTAAATAGATACATTCAGTCGCAGTGGTAGATTATCTACAGACTATCTGTCTCTATTGACTCTTTAAATTCTAATTTTTCTTCCTGTGATTTAAAAAAAAAAAAAAAAAGAATTAATGGGCACTTTCAGGGAAGGAGACCAGACATAATCTCTTCTTTCCTTGACACCTCACATGACATTTCACCATTTTTCTTATATTTTCTGGTTAACTTAATATGGAAAGTTTTATTAAGGTCAAAATTTACTAGAGAAAATTGCAAATAATTGGTCAGAACTCTCTCTCTGTTTCCTTTGTTATAAAGCCAGTTTCATGATATATTGTTACTCTAGATCTTTCCGCTTTCTTCAATTTAAAATTTTTAGTTTTGTGATCTCCAAAGGGAATGAATGTTTTTGCATTCAACTCAAAAATATCTATTAAGTACTAATGTGCACCAAACATTTACAAAACCCTGGAAATGCTAAGATGAATAGAACACAGTTCATCCCTTCAAGGACTGTTCATCCAGGCTGACCTGGGGTGACAGATACATTTACCATGACCATAATGCAGCATAGTAAGAGCTGTGTGCATTTGCCTTAAACATTGTCATGGGATCCCAGAAAATGAAACTTTTTTTTTTTTTCATTGTAGACTTTGTATTCCATTCTTTTTGTAGTCTTTGTATTTACCACTATTTAACACCAACAAAAATGCAATCTCAAGAGTAGTAAACTTAAATGTAATAGCTTCTGAGATAGTGAGATGGCAGTTCTGTAAGGTAGGATCAGTTCAAACTGATCCTACTTTGTGGATAATAAGATACTAAGTTTTATTCAGAGACAGCAGGACAAAACTGAAAGCCATGCAGCCAATCATGTGAGGAGAAGAAAAATTTTATCTTAAATAACACCTATAACCAAGGTTTCTCCCTTCTGTATGGAATCAAAGGACCAGGACAGGACTGCAGTCTGAATGCCAGAACCGTGTCAGAAATGAATGGTCTGTTTTCCAAGAAAATACGGTGCTGAAACCCCTTGATCACAAATTACCATAAACTGCCAGTTTCAAAAGCCATACAATTGGAAACTACCCCATCAGGGCTTCTGCATACCCACTCCTCCCTCCCTTAACCCATAAAAGTTTGACCTGACCTCAGATGAGAGAGACATATTTAAGAGCCTTGTCTCCTGTCTCCCTCTCAGTTGACCTCTCAATAAACTTTTCTTTCTTTCTCTCTTCCTTTTTTTTTTTTTTTCCTAGAAAACCAGTGTCATAGTATTGGCTTCTTTTTGAGTTGAACAGTAAACCCTTTCTTGGCAATAGTTTACAGATTTCTGTAGGAAGGTATGTTGATTTATCCATAGTTTGATGATACAGTCAGCTCAACATGGAAATATTCCATAGACCAAGCACAGTGGGAATGTGAAGCCAGCTTTGCTCTCAGACTGATACACTTTTAATTTTTGCACACATCCCTGTGTATACATAACTCAATACACCTTTGGAAAATTTATTATCTGGATATTGTCAGTAGTTCTCTTGGGAATAAGTTTACCATGAGTTTTTGAGAGGAAAAAGATATCACAATTGTTGACAAATGACTAGAGAGACTGTAATCTGCTTTGTTTCTACTTTGTTTTTTATGGAGATGGTTAGGGGGTAAAATGCTGGTGAGCCAATTTTTTTTTTTCTTTCTTTTTTTTTTCTGTGTATCTTAGGTTTATCTATTTTAAAGAAGCATATAAAAATGAAAACATGATTAGATAGTGGATACTTTGGTTCATAAAGATATTTCTACATATCGCATTTAATCTATTTTGATGTATGTGATTCAGATTTAAAATAACGGGGTAAATTATCCAGTAATTGTATAGTGTTTTTTGGTAATGGGAGACTATTCAGCCTGGAAAGGCATTAAAGTCATGATTTAGGCCTCAGAGGTCTTTTGTATTAACAAATAGGAGTTCTCAGAACCTTACAAATGATAATTGATATTGCTGTAATTGGTATATAAGTTTTTTTTTTAATAAGAATTCCTTGTTAACTTCATCATGAATCTCCAAATTCTAGAAATGAGAGACTTCTCAATTGTTATGAGATGACATGTTCTAGTAACATTACTTAATTGAACTGTTTCTTTGAAAATATTTTCAAATTCATGAAACAATTGCAATAGTACAAAAAGTTCCTGTATGCTATTTACATAGTTTCTCCAATTGTTAATTTTTATTTTTGTGTTAGCATTTTCTTTTTTGTTTGTTTGTTTTTAACTTCTTTCTTTCTATTATATGACAGTAAGCTGCATATATGATATCCTATTAACCTGTAATGTAACAATGTATATTAGCACAAAGGATACATCTTTTCATAACAACAATAAACCATCAAAATCAGAAAGTTAATGCTACCCAATATCACCATTTCATTAACTGATTTCACTGAAATTTTATCCAGTGATAATAATACTTTTTGGTAGTTAGAATAGGAAAAAGGAGTCCAAAGTGGTGGTGGCTAAAAAACAAAGAAAGGGAAAAGCCTACAAAAATGGAATAAAAGAAAATCTGTGGTGTGGACTGGAGGGAGAAGGTCAGGTGAAATAAACACCCCGCTTTCTTGGCTAGCCCAATTTGCACAAGGCAGGCTCATTGGGAAGGAGACAAAATGTATAAATAGAGAAAGCCAAGATGGATTGAGGCCTTTCTTTTGGGGCTGGCCGCCCTCACACCTCAAGAGTGTACTAACCTTTGTTTGCCAAATAAAACTCTGAGCTGTAACATTGGGTTGCCATTTCAAATTTTTGTTGCTGTGAGACAGAAGTGAGCAAATTACACACTCTCCTGACAATACCCAGAACCCTGCACTACATTTAGTTATCATGTCCCTTCATGTCCTCCAATCTGGAATAATGCCTCTCTCCTTATTTTTCTGACTTCAATATTTTTAAAGATTATAGCACAAACACCTTGTAGGATTTCCATCAATTTGGATTTAATTGCATTTCCTCATAATATAATACATAAAAGATAATGACTTGGGAAGGGGAGGAAAATATTAAAAGTGATGCTAAATTCTTTTCTCTTCATCATATTAAGACATGAAACAAATTTGTTCCATTATTTGGGGGTATTAACTTTTATCATATGGTTAAGATGATGTCAGACTTATTTCTACACTTAAAAATTAATAAAAAAAACATGTTGAATAAGTAATAAGTAAACTGTGGAAAATTCTGAGAGAGATGGGAATACCAGACCACCTAACCTGCCTCTTGAGAAATCTGTATGCAGTTCAGGAGGCAACAGTTAGAACTGGACATGAAACAACAGACTGGTTCCAAATAGGAAAAGGAGTATGTCAAGGCTGTATATTGTCACCCTGCTTATTTAACTTATATGCAGAGTACATCATGAGAAACGCTGGACTGGAAGAAACACAAGTTGGAATCAAGATTACCAGGAGAAATATCAATAACCTCAGATATGAAGATGACACCACCCTTATGGCAGAAAGTGAAGAGGAACTAAAAAGCCTTTTGATGAAAGTGAAAGAGGAGAGTGAAAAAGTTGGCTTAATGCTCAACATTCAGAAAACAAAGATCATGGCATCCGGTCCCATCACTACATGAGAAATAGATGGTGAAACTGGGGCTCCAAAATCACTGCAGATGGTGACTGCAGCCATGAAATTAAAAGACACGTACTCCTTGGAAGAAAAGTTATGACCAACCTAGATAGCATATTCAAAAGCAGAGACATTACTTTGCCAACTAAGGTCTGTCTAGTCAAGGCTATGGTTTTTCCAGTGGTCATGTATGGATGTAAGATTTGGACTATAAAGAAAGCTGGGCACCGAATAACTGATGCTTTTGAACTGTGGTGTTGGAGAAGACTCTGGAGAGTCTCTTGGACTGCAAGGAGATCCAGCCAGTCCATCCTAAAGAAGATCAGTCCTAGGTGTTCATTGAAAGGACTGAGGGTGAAGCTGAAACTCCAATAGTTTGGCCACCTGATGTGAATAGCTAACTCATTTGAAAAGACCCTGATGCTGAGAAAGATTGAGGGCAGGAAGAGAAGGGGATGACAGAGGATGAGATAGTTGGATGGCATCACTGATTCAATGGACATGGGTTAGGGTAGACTCTGGCAGTTGGTGATGGACAGGGAGGCCTGGCATGCTGTGGTTCATGGGGTCACATAGAGTCGGACATGACTGAGTGGCTGAACTGAACTGAACTGAACTTAGCAATGATTACCTTTTACATTAAATATACATTTTGACTGAAATGCCAAATGATGAAGTGGTTAGATCAATGTTTACCAGAAGTCAAGTGTGAAGGTATGTATCATCATTTTTGGTCAGTTATTAAACCAGTTGATCACTCTTGTATATATATCAAAACTAATGTTACCAAATACAAATTTATGTGCCCAAACACAGTGAGGCCAAACAAAGTAAAAGTCAGAGTTTGGAGTAAAGACAGATTTATTGCTGGAGCATTCAAAGATGAAATAGTAATGCCCCCCAAAATAAAAACTTTCCAAAGTGTTTAAGCAAAGTATTTTTATTCATTTCCTTGTTTATTAATTACATGAAAAGGCATTTTATTAACATTTTAAGTATAGCAGTGTGCACTTGTCAACCCTAAACTCCTAACCTATTCCTTTCCACCCACTCTTTCCCCTTCTAACCATAAATCTATATCTAAACATACAGATCTATTTCTGTTTTGTAAATAAGTTCATTTGTATCATTTTTTAAGATTATGTTTATTAGTGATATCATATTTGTCTTTATCTGTTAGTCAGAAATGTCACTTAGTATGATAATCTGCAAGTCTATCCATGTTGTAAAAATGTCATTAGTTCATTCTTTTTAATGATTGAGTAATATTCCATTGTATATATGCAGCACTCATCTTTTTCCTTTTTTTCTGTTGGTCGACATTTAGATTGCTCTCATGTCTTGGCTGTTGTGAACAGTACTCCAACAAACATTAGGGTGCATTTATCCTTTTGAACTATATCCTTTTTAATCTAGGTATATGCCCAAGAGCGGGATTGACTGATCATACAATAGCTTTATTTTAGTCTCTTAAGGAACTTCCATATTGCTTTCCACAGTTCCTGTACAAATTTACATTCCCCAAAGTGTTCCCCTTTCTCCATACACTCTCTAGCATTTGTTGTTCACAGATTTTTTTGACAATGGACATTTTGACTAGTATAAGATGATATCTCTTTATAGTTTTGATTTGTATTTGTCTAATAATTAGTGCTATTGAGCATCTTTTTCACATGCCTCTTGGCCATCTATATGCATTCTTGGGAAAAACATCTATTTAGGAATTTTGCCAACTTTTTGATTTTATATTGAGCTACATGAGTTGTTTGTAATTTTTGGAGACTTATCTCTTGTTTGTGACATAGGTTGCAAACATTTTCTATTCTGTGGGGTTTATTTTTTTGTTGTTGTTTTGTTTATTGTTTCCTTTTATGTCTAAAAGCTGTGGAGTCAAATTAGGTCCTGGTTGTTCATTTTTGTTTTTATTTCCATTGATCTTGGAGGTTAAATGAAAAAGATATTGTTGTGATTTATGTAAAAGGGTGTTCTGCCTATGTTTTCCTCTAAGAGTTTTATAGTATCCAGTCTTACATTTAGGTCTTTAATACATTTTGAATTTATTTTTGTATATGCTATTATAGACTATTCTAATGTCATTTTTTACATGTACCTGTCCATTTGCTGTTGTTGTTGTTGTTTTCCAGTATAATTTATGGAAGAGATTATCTTTCCTCCACTGTATAGTTTTCAGTTCTTTGATGTAGCTTAATTGGCCATGGGTGGAAAGGTTTATTTCTGGGTTTTATATCCTGTTCTATTGATCTATAAATCCGTTTTTAATGCCAGGACCATACAGCTTTGATGACTGTAGCTTTGTAGTATAGTCTGAATTCAGGGAGCCTGATTCCTTCAGCTTCATATTTCCCGCCCCCCCCCCCATCAAGATTGTTTTAGATATTTGGGGTCTTTTATGTCTCCAGACAAATTTTAAAATGTTTTTGTTCTAGTTTTCTGAAAAAATGCCATTGACAATTTGATAGAGGTTTCATTGAATCTGCAAATTGCCTTGAGTAGTATAGTCATTTTGACAACATTGATTCTTCCAATCCAAGAACATGTTATATAGGTTTGAATCTGTAGATGGTGTCTTTAATTACCACCTACTTTGATCAAAGTTTTATAGTGCTCAAAATACAGGCTTTGTCTCCTTAGATAGGTATATTCCAAGGTATTTTATTATTTTTTTTAAAAATTAGTTGATAAATGGGATTGTTTCTTTAATTTCTCATTGTCATCTTTTCTTGTCAGTGTATAGAAGTGCAACAGATTTATATGTACTAATTTTGTATCTTAAAAATTTAATGAATTCATTGAAGAGATCTAGTAATTTTCAGATAGCATTTCTTTTCTTTTTTTTTTTTTTTTTCAGATAGCATTTCTAAGATTGTCTATGAAAGTGAAAGTGAAATCACTCAGTCGTGTCCAACTCTTTGTGACCTCGTGGACTCTAGACCACCAGGCTCCTCCATCCATAGGATTCTCCAGGCAAGAATACTGGAGTGGGTTGCCATTTCCTTCTCCAGGAGATCTTCCTGACCCAGGGATCGAACTCTGGTCTCCCACATTGCAGGCATATGCTTTAACCTCTGAGCCACCAGGGAAGATTGCTATGTATAATACTATACATAGTATTATATCATCTGCAAACAGTGACAGTTCTACTTCTTTTCCAATTTGGATTTTTAAATTTATTTTTCTTCTTTGATTGCCATGGATAAGACTTCCAAAACTTTATTGAATAAAAAGAGTAACATAGGACATTCTTGTCTTGTTTCAGATTTTAGAGGAAATGCTTTTAGCTTTTCACCATTGAGCACGATGTTACCTGTTGATTTGTCATATATGACTTTTATTATGTTGAGATATGTTCCTTCTATGCCCATTTTCTGGAGAGTCTTTTTTTAAATCATAAATTGATACTGAATTTTGTTGAAATATTTTTCTGTATCTATTGGGATGATCACATGGTTTGTATTCTTTTGTTTTTTAAAAATAATATTGGACTATAGTTTCTTTACTGCTGCTGCTGCTGCTAAGTCGCTTCAGTCGTGTCCAACTCTGTGCGACCGTGTAGACGTCAGCCCACCAGGCTCCCCCGTCCATGGGATTTCCTTCTCCAATGCATGAAAGTGAAAAGTGAAAGTGAAGTCGTTCAGTGGTGTCTGACTCTTAGCGACCCCATGGACTGTAGCCAAACAGGCTCTGCTGTCCATAGGATTTTCCAGGCAAGAGTACTGGAGTGGGTTGCCATTGCCTTCTCTGGATAGTTTCTTTACTATGTTCTGCTATTTAGTACAGCAAAGTGAATCAGTTGGTTTCTGCTATACAGCAAAGTGAATCCTTATATATTCCCTCATGTTTAGATTTCCTTCACATTTGGGACACACAGAACAATCAGTAGAGTTCCTTGTGGTTAGTTATCTATCTTATACATAAATAATAATGTATATATGTCAGTCCTTATCTCCCAGTTCATGCCATCCACCTCTTAACTCTTTGATATCTATAACTTTGCTCACGTTTGTGTCTCTATTTCTGCTTTGCAAATATGTTCAACTGTACCATTTTTTCCTAGATTCCATTTATAAGCAATATTGTATGATATTTGTTTTTCTATTTCTGACCTACTTCACTATTTTTGATAGTCTCTAGCTCTATACACATCTCTGCAAATGGCACTATGTCATTTATTTTCATGACTTTTCAGAGTAATGCTCCACTCTATATATGTACCATATCTTCTTCATCCATTTCTTTGTTGGTGGACTTTTAGGTTGCTTCCATCCCCTGGCTATTGTAAATAGTGCTGCAATGAACAATGGGGTGCATGTATATTCTGAATTTTGGTTCTCTACAGATATGCGTCCAGGAGTGCGTTTGCTGTATCATATGGTAGTTTTAGTTTTTCTTTTCAAGAAACTCCATATTGTTCTCCATAGTGGCTGTACAAATTTACATTCCCACTAACAGTGTAAGAGGGTTCCTTTTTCTCCAGATACTCTCCAGCATTTGTTGTTTGAACATCGTTTTACTGAAGGCAATCATGACTGATGTGACATGATACTTCATTTTTTTTTATTAATTTGCATTTCTCTAATAATTAGTTATGTTGAGCATCTATGAAAAACTGTTTAGGTTTGATGACTATTTGTGTGTGTGTATGTTGAGCTGCATGAGGTATTTATATCTTTTGCAGATTGCACCCTTGTTTGTTGTTTCGTTTGTAAATTATTTCTCCCATTCTGAGGGTTGTCTTTTCATTTTATCTATGGTTTCTTTTCCTTTCACAAGTTTTTAGGTTTAATTAGGTTCTGTTTGTTTATTTATTTATATTTATTGTTATTGTTCTAGGAGGTTGGTCAAAAAAGGTCTTGGTACAGTTTATGTCAAAGTGTGATTTTTTTCTAGGTTTCCTTTAAGACTTTTAGATTGTTGGGCCTTACATTTATATATTTAATCCATTTGAGTTTATTTCTGTGTACGGTGATATGGAATGTCCTAATTTCATTTGTACATATAGCTGTCTAGTTTTCCCAAACCACTTATTGAAGAGACTGTTTTTATTCCATTGCATAATGTTGTCTCCTTTGTCATCAGTTAGGTAACGATAGGTTTGAGAGTTTATCTTCAGGCTTTATATCTTCTGCCATTGACTTATATTTCCTTTTTTTTTTTTTTTTAATTCTGTTTTGATGACTGTAGTTTTGTAGTATAGTCTGAAGTCAGGCAGCCTGATTCCTCTAGTTACATTTTTCTTTCTAAAGATTACTTTGGCTATTTGGAGTCTTTTTTTGTTTCCATACATATTGTAAAATTTCTTGTTCACATTCTGTGAAAAATGCCATTGGTAATTTGTTAGGGATTGCATTGAATCTGTAGATTGCATTGGACAGTATAGGCATTTTCATAATGTTGATTCTTCCAATCCAAGAACATTGTATGTCTCTCAATCTGTGCCATCTTTGATTTCTTTCATTTTATTCTATTGTTCTCTGAGTACTGATATTCTGTCCCCCAGATAGGTTTAATCTCAGGTATCTTATTTATTTTTGTGATCATAAATAAGATTTCATTTCTTAAATTTAATTCCTCAACTTCTCTTTTTTGATTTTGTTCTTAGTTATAGGAGTATAAGAGAATTTAGTGTATTAATTTTGCATCCTGAAGCTCTATCAATTCAATGACAATCTTTAGTAGTTTTCTAGTGGCTTCTTTCTAATTTTTGTGTATAGGATCATGTCACCTGCAAACAGTGAGAGTTTTACCCCTTCCTTTCCAATTTGGGTTTTTGTTATTTCTTTTTCTTCTCTGATTGCCATGGATAGGGCATCTAAAACTATATTGAATAATAGTGGTAAGAGTGGACATCCTTGTCTTTTTTCTGATCTTAGAGGAATGTTTTCAGTTTTTCACCACTAAGAATGATGTTTGCTGTGGTTTTTTCATATATGGTCTTTATTTTGTTGAGGTAGTCTCCTTCTATGCCCACTTTCTGGGGAATTATTTTTTTTTTATCATAAATGGGTATTAAATTTTGTCCAAAATTTAATTTAATTACTTCACATCTATTCAGATAATCATATGGTTTTAAATTCTTTAATTTGTTAACATGATGTATCACATTGATTGATTTGAATATACTGATAAATCATTGCATCCCTGAGATAAATCCCATTTGACCATGATGTATGATCCTTTTTAATGTGTTCTTGGGTTTGGATTCCTAGTATCTTGTTGAGGAATTTTGCCTCTATGTTCATCAGTGATTCCTGGTGGGCTTCTATTGTGCCTTAGACAGTAAAGAATCTGCCTGCAATGCGAGAGACCCAGATTTGATATCTGGGTCAGGAAGTCTCCAGGATGATTTCCTTGGAGAAGGAAACGGAAATCTACTCCAGTATTCTTGCCTAGAGAATTCCGTTGACAGAGGAGCCTGTTCATAGGGTCACTAAAAGTTGGACATGACTGATTTAGTACACTTTCATTTTCATTGGTGACATAGCTGTATAATTTTCCTTTTTGTGTGTGATATCATTGCCTGATTTTGATACCAGGGTGATCATGGCCTTGTAGAATTATCTTGGGATTGTTTTTCCCTCAGCCATTTTTTGGAAGAGTTTGAGAAGTATAGGTGTTATATATTTTTTAAATGCTTGATAAATTTCACCTGTGAAGACATGGGGTCCTGGACTTTTGTTGGTTGGAACATTTTTAATTACAGCTTCAATTTCTATGCTTGTGGTTTACCTGTTAATATTTTCTATATTTTCCTGATTCAGTGTTAGAAAATTTCTTCTCTCTGAGGATTTCTCCATTTCTCTCAGGTTGTCGATTTTATTGTCATAGAGTTACGTGTAGTAGTTTCATGGTCCTTTGTAGTTCTGCAGCCTTCAGCTGTACTTTTTTCCTTTTCCTTTTAATTTTATTAATTTGAGTCCTCTCTCTATATTCCTCCCCGCCTTGACAGGTATGGCTAAAGCTTTGTTAATTTTGTTTACATCTCAAAAAGTCAGCTTTTAGTTTCACTGATCTTTTCAAACGTTGTATTTGTCTTTATTTCATTTATTTCTGCTCTTAACATTATGCTTTTTTTTTTTATAAAACTTTTTTGTTGTTATTCATTTCATAGTCGTTTTAGGCATAAGTTGGGTTGTTTATTTGAGTTTTTTGTTGTTGTTGTTCTTGTTCTTCTTCTTCTAGTTGTTCCTTGAGGTAAGACTGTATTGCTATAAACTTCTCTCTTAGAACTGCTTTTTCTGGATCCCATAGGTTTTGCATTGTCATGTTATCATTGTCATTTTTTGTAGGTATTTTTTATTTCCTCTTTGATTTTTTCAATATTCCTTTGATTATTTAGTAGTATATTGTTTACCCTTCATGTGTTTGTATTTTTTCCAGCATTTTTTCCCTCTAAATTATTTCTTATCTCATTGTGTTGTGGTCAGAAAAGATGCTTGATGCAATTTCAACTTTCTTAAATGTTCAAAAGCCTAATTTGTGACCCAAGATGTGATCTATCCTGGAGAATGTTCTGTGTACACTTGAGAAGAAAGTTATTCTGCCACTTTCAGATGGACTATCCTATAAATCTTAATTAAATTAATCTGGTCTAATATTTCATTGAAATGCTTTATTTCCTTGTTAATTTTAGGGCTTCCCTGATAGCTCAGTTGGTAAAGAATCCGCCTGCAATGCAGGAGACCCCAGTTCGATTCGTGGTCAGGAAGCTCCACTGGAGAAGGGATAGGCTACCCACTCCAGTATTCTTGGGCTTCCCTTGTGGCTCAGCTGGTAAAGAATCCAACTATAATGTGGGAGACCTGAATTCAGTCCCTGGGTTGGGAAGATCCCTTTATGTCTGGATTATCTGTCTATTGATGTATATGGGAATGTTAAAGATCCTATTATTATTGTGTTGCAGTCAATTTCCCCTTTTATGGCTGTTATTATTTGCCTTATGCATTGAGGTGCTCTTATGTTGGGTGCATAATTATTTACAATTATTATATATTTTTCTTGTGTTTATCCCTTAGTCTTTGTGTAATGTCCTTTGTTGTCCCATAAGAGTCTATATTTTAACATCTATTTTGATATGAACATTACTATTCCAGCTTTCTTTTGATTTCCATTTGCATGGTAGATATTCTCTTGTAGACAGCATATATATGATTCTTGTTTTTGTATCCATTCAGCCAGTCTGCGTCTTTTGATTGGGGCAATTAAACTATTCATATTTAAGGTAATTATTGACATGTATGTTCTTATTGGGGCTTCCTTCTTAGCTCAGTTGGTAAAGAATCTGCCTGCAATGCAGGAGAACCTGGTTCAATTCCTGCATTGGGAAGATCTGCTGGAAAAGCGATAGAATACCCACTCCATTATTCATGGGCTTCCCTTGTGGCTCAGCTGGTAAAGAATCCACCTATAATGTGGGAGACCTGAATTCAGTCCCTGGGTTGGGAAGATCCCCTGGAGAAGGGAAAGGCTACTCACTCCAGTATTCTGGCCTGGAAAATTCCATTAACTTTATAGTTCATGGGGTGGCAAAGAGTCAGACATGACTGAGCGACTTACACTTTACTTCATGTTCCTATTGATATTTTCTTAATTGATTTGCATTTATTTTTGTATGTCTTTTTTTTTTCTTCTTCTTCTTCTCTTTGGCTTTTGTTATATTCTCTGTGTATTTTTTTGCTTAGAAATGTTTGTTTAGCAATTATTGTAAGGTTGATTTGATGGTGATAAATTCTCTTAACTTCTGCTTGTCTCTAAAGATTTTGATATCTCCATTGAATCTCTACGAGGCCCTTGCTGGGTAGAGGATTCTCAGTTGTAGTTTTTTCCCTTTCATCAGTTTAAATATATCCTGCCACTGATTTCTGGCTTGCAGACTTTCTGCTAAAAAATAAGCTGATAATCTTAAGTCATTTCCCTTGTATGTTAGTTGTTGATTTTAATATTTTTCTTTGCACTTAATTTTTGTTAGCTTCATTTATATGTGTCTTGGCATGTTTAACTTAAAGTTTATCATGTATGATACTCTCTGCACCTCCTGCATTTTAGTGGCCATTTCTATTTCCCATGTTAGGCAAGTTTTCACCTATAATTTCTTCAAATATTTTCTCAGACACTTTCTCTTTCTCTACTTCTCTGGGACCTCTATAATTCAAGTTTTGGAGTGTTTAATGTTATCCCAGACATATCTGAGGCTTTTCTCATTTATTTTCCTTCCTTTTTCTTTCATTCTGTTCCACAGAAGAAGTTTATACAATTTGTCTTCCAGCTCGCTTACCCATTCTTCTGCTTCAGTTATTCTGATATTGATTTTTTTCTTTTTCTTCTTTTTTTTTTTAAATTTTAATTTCTTTATTTTAATTGGAGGCTATTTTTTGCCACACATCAAAGTGAATCTGACACTGGTGTACACGTGTTCCCCATCCTGAACCCTCTTCCCACCTCCCTCCCCATACCATTCCCCTGGGTCATCCCAGTGCACCAGCCCCAAGCATCCTGTATCCTGCATCGAACCTGGACATGTATTTTTCATTTCAGTTATTTTCTTGTTCATCTCTCTCTCTCTCTTTTTTTTTTTTCTCTAGGTCTTTGCTGAAGGTTTCTTGTATTTTCTTAATCCATTCCTCCATTCTTTTTCTGAATTATTGGATCATTTTTTACTATCATTACTCTGAATTCTTTTTCAGATAAATTGCTTGTCTTCACTTAATTGTTCTTGCAGGTTTTTTTCTTGCTCCTTTGTCAACAATATATCTCCATCTCATTTTATCAAAATTATTGTGTTTTTGGTTTTCTTGCTGCAAGATCACAGTTTGTCTTTCTTCTGGTGTTTGCCCTCTGGGAGGTTGAGTTTGGTTCAGAGGCCTGTGCGGCATCACCTTGGTAGGGGATTTGATTCGTCTTTTGTTTTTCAGAGCCTGCTCCGATATTGAACTGGAACAAACCCCTTTGGTCTGCAGTTGTCACTGCCTTGTCAGGAATGGAGTTTGCTCTTTGGTTCTTGGAGTAGATGCCCCCAGATCTGCTTCTTAACTGTGATTCTGATCTATGATGTGAGGTAGGTGAGATTGGAGCATGTCTAGTGGGAGAGAAACCATTGAGTTTCCCTCTGCTGGAGATATTAATCTGTGATTATACTCTATTGTGTCCCTTCCTCCATTATGAAGGGTCACAAAATATACTGTTGTTAGAACTGCTCTTAGTCCCACCTTAAATGTAGGTATTCTAGCAAATGGCCCTGTGACTCTCAGGCATTATCATACAGCCACTGGTTCAGGTCTGCTGAGGTTAGATCTCAGTAATGCAGGAACCATGCACTTGGCCCTGCTGTGGGACCTATGTAGACAGCTTGAACCCTAGTTTTGTCCCATCTCCACATATATATTCTCACACAGCACACAGCTACTAAATCCAGATCTATTGTGTGGGATTTGATTAGCATTGTGATGACTGAAGTCTGCCCTAGTTATTGAGCAGAGCCACCCTTTGCTCTGTGGTTGTCACTGCCCTATCAGGGGCAAGAACTGCTTCCTCATTGTTAGACTGGAGGCCCCAGTTCTGTTTCTTAGATGTGTTTCTGATCTGTGGTGTGAGCTTGAGACACTCCGAGAAGGAAGCTACTGAGCATTTCTCCTCTGGAGATGTTCATCTGTGAGTGTGCTCTGTTGTCTCACCTTTCATCCACTGTGTAAGCTTTCAGGTTACACTGGTCCTGGAACTGCTCTTGGCCTCACCTTGATTATGGATATAACAATAATTGGCCCTGATGTCTTTCAAACATTGCTTTTACGAGGCCATAAGAATAGATCCACTGAAGTCAGGTCCCAGGATTGTAGTAATCATGAATCTGGACTTATGGGTGTTATAGAGGCAGCTCAGATTTGGCCTGGTCCAATCCCCCTGTATATGGGTTCACAAAGTCTACAGCTGCTAAAGCTAAGTCTGCCTTAAATACAGGAGCAATCATCCATTCAGACGTTTTATAGGTGCTGCTTTTACCAAGTCAGTGTCAATTTGTTCAGCTGCAAAGAGAGCTTTCAAATTTTCTTCCTTAATTCCATGGCCCCAGAGACTCAGCTGTGGAGCCCTCTAGTCTGCCCCAATAAGGATAGAGCAAGGAGGTGGCATGACTGCAGGGGTCGTGGGAGCCCTGGCAGTCCAAGTGTATGGGAAAGTCAGTAGCTATAAGAGATCCAGCCCTATTGATGGTGAAGCACATACAAGAATGCTGGTGGCCATTGATATGAGAGATTTGGTCCTGGTGGGAGACTATCCTCGTGTTCGGCCACAAGCACGAGAAGCCAACCCCAGCAGGGTCTTAGCTTCTTTTTAGCTTCTGTGGGGACAGAGGCTGGCACATGGGAGAAAGGCTGCCATGGCAGCTGCAGTCCCTGTGTCACTCAGTAATGGCATCTTGCTCCTATGGCAATCCTAGTTTCCTCCATATGGATTTCCTGTTGCAGATTTCCTCACTCTTGTCCCCTTAGCATGTCTCCTCACATTTAGTAGCAGCCTTTCTCAGGTCTGCTATCCAGTTCTCATATTCCAGCACCCAGCTTCCATGTGCATTTGGTGGACACATGTTACAGGTTGGGACGCACAAGGCTGAGTCATTGACCAGCTATGTAGGTTTTACTATGTCATGCCTGAAATGCCTGAAAGGTTGTTTCACTCTCTTCCAACAGTTCCATATTCTCTCCTTCTGTTTTAACTGATCCCTGTATCAGCGAAGGGGGGGATTCTGTCCTCTCAAGAAAGAACCTCTCTGATCCTTCTACTCCCTCCCCAAATGGCACAGCTTCCATCCCACTTCCTCTCCTCTTCTTTTTCCCTCCTTTCTTTTGTCCTACTTCGTTATGCAGGGATCTTTCTTTTCTGGTTCATGGTCTTCTGCTAGTGTTCAGCCAGCCCTCTGTGACAATTACTCCATCGGTGATATATTCTTGATGCATTTGTAGAGAGACATGAACTCCACATTTTTCTACTCTTCCACCATCTTGTTTTTCCCCTCCATTCATTATTTTCTTGATGTGTGTCACCCTGATTGCTGGATATTGAAAAATCCTTGCATCTCTGGGATAAATTCCACATGATCATGGTATATAATCCTTTTAATATGTTGTTGGATTTAGGTTGCTAGTAGTTTATTGAAGATTTTTTGCATCTATATTCATCAATGATATTGGTATATAAATTTATTTTTTGTGATATCTTTGTCTGGTTTTGGTGTCAGAGCGATGGTTGCCTCATAGAATGAGCTTGGCTGTATTTCTTCCTCCGCAATGTTTTGAAATAGTTTCAGAAATATAAACTGACACCTTCTAAGAAAAATGTATAAATTAGTAATTTCTAAAAATAGTGAAATGCTCAATAAGAAAAATAAATCTACTTCCTTTCTCCTACCCAAACTTAAAAATACTTGGCCTAGTCTTTTATTATTTTTAATAAATCAATATTTTCTCTCATAAGTATTTTCCAGGAATATTGGAAAATGAATGTGTGGCTATTTTATGGGCTTTATATAAATTTTATATAGGATAGAAGAATATAATTAAGCATAAAAATTAAAAAGCAAGTTAGGTAAGCAATTCCAACTGTGCAATACAAAAATGCATATCACTATTAAATTGGATTTATCAGTGTTTAGGATAGTTAACAATAAATTGTCATATAAATTCCTTAATATGGCCTATAAACCTTTCGTAATCTGGCTCCTGCTTACCTATTTCAGATTAATTTGTCTTTCTTCATTATGCTAGATTCTAGCCACACAAATATCTATCTTGTTCTATACAGAATCATTCTCTTTCCTGACTCATAACTTATATGTCTTTAATTCTGTCTTTCTGAAATTCTTTTACAACAGCTTTCTTATTGGCTATATCCTCTTTCCTTCCTATCAGGCCAGACAGTTACTCCTCAGATAGACCTTTTTCAACCACCCACTCTGAGAGAACTCCTTTTACCCTCCCTTCCAACAATATCTATGTCTTTTCAAAAATACAATTACAATATGTGTTCATTACCATCAGTACATTTGTCATTATCTGAACTTCCTTGCATACTACTTGTTTATTTAGGTACTGTATAACTCCCAGTACTAGAACACAGGATGCTGGGGCACATACTTTCTTGGGATAGTGATGAACATATAAGGTCAGCTAACTACTTAATATAAACTTCATAACTGAACAAAGCATGAAAAAGTTACCTAGCACCTCAGTTTCCTTACCTATTACTTGAGCTAATAGTCAGTGCCTTACTAAACTTAAAGGATCTTTATAATAAATAAGATACAGGAATGCACAAATCTATTCTGACATAGAAATTAGCATCACAAAACACATTTTTATTCTAGTTTCTATCAGCATCATTTATATGAGGTGAGTCATACGGCAGCAGCATGCTGTAATCATTTTTAAACTCACTATTTGTCTGAAAACCAAAATTATTACTATCATATTTTCCCACTACTGAGCTGTGTCAAGGATGTTTATGTGTATTTTCTTGCCTTGTAAACAGATGAACAAGATCCAAAAGGAAAGCTGCAGTGGCTATGCTGGGATGAAGAATTGGCTTGCTTTTCAAAAACTATCAATAAGAAATATGGGGCAACATGAGAGATGATTGTAAATGAAAGGCACCTGAGACAGGAGCAATCTGTCCATGAATGAGGCAAGCTCCCATAAAAAGAAATTGGGTGTGAGGCACAGGAGACATATCAGAGCATTAATTTTTAATAAAGTTGGAAATTCTTGATCAAAAAAAGGAATCCAAGGGTTAGATAATTCTTAAACTTTTATGTTTGATTAATGTTGCATGAATTTCTTATGAATCAATTATTTATATCCTAACTTCAATAGCATTACTTCCATAGTACTCAGAAGGTACCAAAACTTGTTTAGGGTATTATGGAGACCATAAAAATAATTAGCCTCTGTTCAGATCTGAAGTAAGGGAAGATGACATATACACTTTGCTTATACTTTTGAATACTTAGTAATTCACAAACCGGTTTTGTGTACATTATCTTACTGACTCCTGGCACAGATTTTGAGTTGTACAGGGCAGTAAAGCCAAATCTATCTAGGCAAAATAACTTCTCAAAAATCACTTAACCAAAAACTTAATCAGGGTTAGTAGATGATTAAACAGGTGGCAAAGCCTCAAGGCAAATCATGTATTTACTTCCCAAATCAGTACTGTTTCCACTCCATCATACAAGTACTTGCTGACTCAAGGGGTGACAGAGAGAGTTATAACACAAACTATGATGCAAAGACTGTCATGTGAAAGGCTGACATCAAGTAGCTAGAGAAAGAAGAGGCTACCTAGAGGGTGTGGCATTTCAACAAAGACTTGAAATAGCTTCTGCCTAGTAGTTCTTGAGCCAGTGCTTATAAGCCAGTCCAAATCTGAACTTGTTACAGAGAAAGCAGCACAAGCAAGGAGTGTGATTACAGAGAAAGTAAGGTGATATCTGTTATGACCAACCTAGATAGTATATTCAAAAGCAGAGACATTACTTTGCTGACTAAGGTCCGTCTAGTCAAGGCTATGGTTTTTCCTGTGGTCATGTATGGATGTGAGAGTTGGACTGTGAAGAAGGCTGAGCACCGAAGAATTGATGCTTTTGAACTGTGGTGTTGGAGAAGACTCTTGAGAGTCCCTTGGATTGCAAGGAGATCCAACCAGTCCATTCTGAAGGAGATCAGCCCTGGAATTTATTTGGAAGGAATGATGCTAAAGCTGAAGCTCCAGTACTTTGGCCACCTCATGCAAAGAGTTGACTCATTGGAAAAGACTCTGATGCTGGGAGGGATTGGGGGCAGGAGGAGAAAGGGATGACCGAGGATGAGATGGCTGGATGGCATCACAGACTCGATGGACGTGAGTCTGAGTGAACTCCGGGAGGTGGTGATGGACAGGGAGGCCTGGCGTGCTGAGATTTATGGGGTCGCAAAGAGTCGGACACGACTGAGCGACTGAATTGAACTGAACTGAAGGTGATATCTGAGAAAGTGCTAGACGAGAGCAATAGTTAATAAGAAGGAACAAAATGCAAGGTTCATAATTTCCTTCAGGGCATTGGATCTTGAAGAACTGGATACCTGAACTCTCAAGGTATCAATATTACAGGGTGAGCAGCAGCATCACAGTCTCTAAAGCAGAATGCCCTTCAAGTGAGAAGAGACTTCAGTGGAATAGAAATCGAGCTGAAGAATAATAGATATTTCTTTAATTATCATTTGGTTTTTCCTGAAATAAACAGACGACAATTTACCAAACAAACCTTACAGTGTTCCAGTGTGATGCCAGCTTTCATTAGTGTTCAAATTCACTTTGGCAGGGAGCTCAGTTTTTAAAGCTGTCAAGTGAGAATGGATAATGAAGGAAACAATCTCCTATTCATATTTCCTAGGCTTCCCTGAAGGAATAGAAATAGATGGCTATTCAAATAGGGACTATTACTGAGCATTATTTTTTCTTCTAAACACAAAGTAAATAGATGAAAATTTTGGAAAATTTAGAAAAGGCTGATGTTAAAATAATTCAAAATGTTAAATCCTGGACATAAGCCCACTAGTAAAATTTTAGGGTATTAAATTTTAGTCTTTTATTTGTATACACTATAACCCCAAGAAAAAGAAATGCAAAAAAGCAAAATGTTTGTGGAGGCCTGACAAATAGCTGTGAAAAGAAGAGAAGCTAAAGCAAAAGAAAAAAAGGAAAGATATGAGTCTGAATGCAGTTCCAAAGAATAGCAAGGAGAGAAAAGAAAGCCTTTCTCAGTGATCACTGCAAAGAAATACAGGAAAACAATAGAATGGGAAAGATTAGAGGTCTCTTCAAGAAAATTAGAGATACTAAGGGAATATTTCATGCAAAGATGGGCTCAATAAAGGACAGAAATGGTATGGATCTAACAGAAGATATTAAAAAGAGGTGGCAAGAACACACAGAATAACTGTACAACAAACATCTTCATGACCAAAATACTTACGATGGTGTGACCACTCACCTAGAGCCAGACAATCTGCAATGTGAAGTAAACTGGGCCTTAGAAAGCATCACTATGAAGAAAGAAAGGGGAGGTGATGGAATTCCAGCTGAGTTATTTCAAATTCTGAAAGATGATGCTGTGAAAGTGCTGTACTCAATATATCAGTAATATTTGAAAACTCAGTAGTGGCCACAGGAATGCAAAAGGTCGGATTTCATTCCAATCTCAAAGAAAGACAATGCAAAAGAATGCTCAAACTACCACACAATTGCACTCATCTCACACTCTAGTAATGATCAAAATTCTCCAAGCTAGGTTTCAGCAATACGTGAACCATGAACTTTCAGATGTTCAAGATGGTTTTAGAAAAAGCAGAGGAACCAGAGATCAAATTGCCAACATCTGCTGGATCATGGAAAAAGCAAGAGAGTTCCAGAAAAAAACATCTATTTCTGCTTTATTGACTATGCCAAAGCCTTTGACTGTGTGGATCACAAGAAACTGTGGAAAATTCTGAAAGATAGGCAAATACCAGACTACCTGACCTGCCTCTTGAGAAACCTATATGCAGGTCAGGAAGCAACAGTTAGAACTGGACATGGAACAACAGACTGGTTCCAAATAGGAAAAGGAGTACGTCAAGTCTGTATAGTATCACCTTGCTTATTTAACTTCTATGCAGAGTACATCATGAAAAACACTGGGCTGGATGAAGCACAAGCTGGAATCAAGACTGCCAGGAGAAATATCAATAACCTCAGATATGCAGATGACACTATCCTTATTGAAGAAAGTGAAGAGGAGCTAAAAAGCCTCTTGATGAAAGTGAAAGAGGAGAGTGAAAAATTTGGCTTAAAGGTCAACATTCAGAAAACTAAGATCATGGCATCCAGTCCCATCACTTCATGGCAAATAGATGGGCAAACAGTGGAAATGGTGGCAAACTTTATCTTTTTGGTCTCCAAAATCACTGCAGATGGTGACTGCAGCCATGAAATTGAAAGAAACTTACTCCTTGTAAGGAATGTTATGACCAACCTAGACAGAATATTAGAAAGCAGAGACATTACTTTGTTAACAAAGGTCCTTCTAGTCAAGGCTATGGTTTTTCCAGTGGTCATGTATGGATGTGAGAGTTGGACTATAAAGAAATTTGAGCGCCGAAGAATTGATGCTTTTGAACTGTGGTGTTGGAGAAGACTCTTGAGAGTCCCTTGGACTGCAAGGAGATCCAGGCAGTCCATCCTAAAGGAGATAGGTCCTGAGTGTTCTTTGGAAGGACTGATGTTGACGCTGAAACTCTAATCCTTTGGCCACCTGATGTGAAGAGTTGACTCATTTGAAAAGACCCTGATGCTGGGGAAGATTGAGGGCAGGAGAAGAAGGGAACGACAGAGGATGAGATGGTTGGATGACATCACTGACACAATGGACATGGGTTTGGGTGGACTCTGGGAGTTGGTGATGGACAGGGAGGCCTGGTATACTGCTGTTCATGGGGCCGTAAAGAGTCAGACACAACTGAGCAACTGAACTGAACTGAACTGAGAGGTTGCTTTATGGGAGTTGTTCCATATCTTGATGAGTTTTTACTGTATTTGTGGGGAGGCTGGAGATCTCCCTGTCTTACTCCTCTGTCATCTTCTCTCCTTTTGCTGAAGTTTATTCTGTATGTGGATAAAGAGGTTGGATTTTTCATACTCCAGTCTTTATATACTTTTCTGACCTATGTTGTAAGAAATTATTTCTTTGTTGGCCAAATAAAGTTGACTTTTTAATATATTCCATTTGGTTTTCTTCCTTTGATTTTATGATATTAGCAGTCTAACATGTGAATTTAATGAGAAATAAAATCCCAGTGTATTCACACAAAGCCTGCTTTTATGTGTGCTCTGGTTCCTGAGCAGACTGAAAGCTGATGTTCTGGTAAAATAAACAAAGGCTATTATAAACAGTGCTGCGATGAACATTGGGGTACATGTGTCTCTTTCAATTCTGGTTTCCTCAGTGTGTATGCCCAGCAGTGGGATTGCTGGGTCATAAGCTAGTTCTATTTGCAATTTTTTAAGGAATCTCCACACTGTTCTCCATAGTGGCTTTACTAGTTGCATTCCCACCAACCTAGATGTCCATCAGCAGATGAATGGATAAGAAAGCTGTGGTACATATACACAATGGAGTATTACTCAGCCGTTAAAAAGAATTCATTTGAATCAGTTCTGATGAGATGGATGAAACTGGAGCCGATTATACAGAGTGAAGTAAGCCAGAAAGAAAAACACCAATACAGTATACTAACACATATATATGGAATTTAGAAAGATGGCAATGACGACCCTGTATGCAAGACAGCTAAAAAGACACAGATGTGTATAACTGACTTTTGGACTCAGAGGAAGAGGGAGAGGGTGGGATGATTTGGGAGAATGGCATTCTAACATGTATACTATCATGTAAGAATTGAATCGCCAGTCTATGTCTGACGCAGGATACAGCATGCTTGGGGCTGGTGCATGGGGATGACCCAGAGAGATGTTGTGGGGAGGGAGGTGGGAAAGGGGTTCATGTTTGGGAATGCATGTAAGAATTAAAGATTTTAAAATTAAAAAAAATAATAATAATAAAACGGATAACCAGTGAAGAACTACAGTATAGCACAGGGAACACTGCTCAATATTCTGTAGTGCTTTAAGTGGGAAAAGTATTTGAAAAAGAACAGATAAGCACATATGTATGACTGAATCACTTTGCTGTACACCCCAAACTAACAACATTGTTAATCAATTTCTTCCAATATAAGATATAAATAAATAAATAGTAAACTCTAGTTGGGAACTATTTCAAAAATAAAATAAAATAAAATAAACAAAGGGGAAAATGACTATTTGAAAGATAGTAAAAGTATATGTCCTCATTTCATGTATGCCACTAGCTTTGATTGCCTGAAAACCTTTATATAGGTACACATATATGTGTGTGTGTGCACTTTTTCACAGATAATAAAAGGCATGAAATGATGCTTTTTTCCCCTAGCAAATTGTGTAATTAGTCACATAGCTATATTATAAAATATATTAAAATTATACATTTTGGAAGAGCTGAAAAAGTGCTTGGAATTATTTTGTATAGTGATTCCTAGGTTAGGGTTCCTGAAGAGCTATTTCCAAATATTTCAAATCCTAATATGAATTATATTTTGATTTATGATATAAATATATAAAACATTGCAAAAAATTCAGACAAGAGGAGTAGGAATAATAACAGAAGATTTTTGGGATGAATATATATGTCCTGTCCTCTTAGCAAAATTAAACTAAATTGTTTTAATTATTTTGTCAGGGTGATTATGAATGCTGTTGTCAGAACTCATAAGTCACTTTCTCATTCCTATTCAAAATTTTTTTCCACCTCACCTTTTGAGGAAAAGTCATTCTGAATCTGAACCAATCCTTTGTGGTCCCACTGATCAGAGATTTGTAACTCCATCTGTAGTTTCAGGGGTACTCAGTTAAAAAGCCTTAATATATATGGAATATTACTTTTAGTCGCTGGTCTCTTAACACTATGTTTATAATTCAGATGGTCACTGCCAAATCTATTTTTTAGTCTATTTCTGACTTCTATGGATCTCTGCGTTATTCCTTTGTTTTCTGTGCAATTAAAACCTATCCCGTTCCAGTTCCACTTATTCATGTTCAAAGTTATTGCTATTACTGCTATTATTTTGATAATGATAACATATTTACTAATACCTGCTATGTATATAGTTGTCATTTTATTTCATTAAAAGCTAATAACAATACAAGAAGTATCAGGAAATAAGACATATAATTTAAGCTACTTCACTAAGATTATTTTGGGCTACCTTGCTAGCTCAGTTGGTAAAGAATCTGCCTGCAATGCAGGAGACTCCAGTTCAATTCTTGGGTTGGTAAGATCTGCTGGAGAAGGGTTAGGCTACCCACTCCAGTATTCTTGGGCTTCCTTTGTGGCTCAGCTGGTAAATAATCTGCCTGCAATGTGAAAGACCTAGGTTCGATGCCGGGGTTGGGAAGATCCCCTGGAGAAGAGAAAGGCTGCCCACTTCAGTATTCTGCTCTAGAGAATTCCATGAACTAAATAGTCCATGGGGTCACAAACAGTTGGAGAAAACTGAGCGACTTTCTTCTTCACCAAGATTATTTAGCTTCTGAGTGTGTCTTCCAGAAATACTGCTCAAGCCTTTTGAATTTAAAGCTGATGCATTCTCAGTCCAAATTGCAAACAACTTAGATATGCAAACATTCTTTTATCTTTCTATAATAAGTGTCAAAATTGTCCAAATTATAAAATGAATTGAAAAATATTTGTAGATAAATTTGAATCTACACATATAAACTTAAATATTTGTTTAGCTATGTGAGAGTTTTAAATCTATCCTACTTTAACCAAAATTTTCACATAAATCACCAGCTATCACAGGGCTAAAATGTACTCTACTTTTAATAAGAACTGTTGAATCTTTGTCCATTTATCTTAGAACTAACTTAAAGAGTTTTAGTTAAACTGAAGTTTTGTTATACTGTGTTGTGTCATAGTGTTAACATGCTCATTCTCTGTCTTATAATTTTTCCTTCTAAGTTATTTAATTACTACTAAATAATAAAAACTAAAATTTTATCTAAACTCTATAGAAGTGTAGTTTGTTTGTTTGTTTTTGTCTAGCAGTTTATAGACCAAATACAGGGTGTCAATGAGCTCCATGAAATTCTATCAGCTCAGTTCAGTTTAGTGGCTCAGTCAGGTTCAGCTCTTTGTAATATCATGGACTGCAGCACATGGACTGCTTCCCTGTCCATCACCAGCTCCCGGAGCTTGCTCAAACTCATGCCAATTGGGTCAGTGATGGCATCCAACCATCTCATCCTCTGTTGTCCCCTTCTCCTTCAGTCTTCAATCTTTGTCAGCATCAGGGTCTTTTTCAAAGAGTCAGTTCTTCAAATCATGTGGCCAAAGTACTGGAGCGTCAGCTTCAGCATCAGTCACTCCAATGAATGTTCAAGGTTGATTTCCTTTAGGATTGACTGGTTTGATCTCCATGAAGTCCAAGAGACTCTAAAGAGTCTTCTCCAACACCACAGTAAAAAGCATAAGTTCTTCCATACTTAGCTTTCTTTATAGTCCAACTCTCACATCCATACATGACTATTGGAAAAAGCATAGCTTTAACAAGACAGACGCTTATTGGCTAAGTAATGTCCCTGCTTTTTGATATTCTCTCTAGTTTATTGATAGATTTTCTTCCAAGGAGCAAGCATCTTTTAACTTAATGGCTGAAATCACCATCTGAAATGATTTTTGAGCCCCCCTAAATAAAGACTCTCACTGGTTCCATTGTTTCTGCATCTAATTGCCATGAAGTGATGGTACCAGATACCATGATCTCAGGTTCCTGAATGTTGAGTTTTAAACCAGATTTTTTACTCTTCTCTTTCATTTTCATCAAGAGGCTCTTTAGTTCTTTGCTTTCTGCCCTAAACGAGTTGTCATCTGTATATCTAAGGTTATTGATATTTCTCCCAGCAATCTTGATTCCAGCTTGTGCTTAATCCAGCCAGATTTTGCATAATATAATCTGCACATAAGTTAAATAAGCAAGGTGACAATATACAGCCCTGATGTACTCCTTTCCCAATTTGGAACCAGTCTGTTGTTCCATTTTTGGTTTTAGCTGTTGCTTCTTGAAATGCATACATATTTTTCAGAAGGCAGATCAGATGGTCTGGTACTCCCATCTCTTGATGAACTTTCCACAGTTTGTTGTGATATGCACAGTCAAAGACTTTGGTATAGACAATAAAACAGAAGTAGATATTCTTCTGAAACTCTCTTGCTTTTTTGATGATCCAGTGGATATTGCCAATTTGATCTCTGGTTCCTCTGCCTTTTCTAAATCCAGCTTGAACATCTGGAAGTTCATGGTTCACATACTGTTGAACCCTGGCTTGGAGACTTTTCAGCATTACTTTGCTAGCATGTGAGATGAGTGTAATTGTGTAGTAGTTTGAGCATTCTTTTGCATTGCCTTTCTTTGGGACTGGATTGAAAACAGACCTTTTCCAGTCCCATGGCCACTGTTGAGTTTTCCAAATTTGCTGGCAAATTAATTGCAACACTCAAACTCAATGAAATTATATGCAGAGTACATCAAGTGAAATGCCAGGCTGGATGAAGCACAAGCTGGAATTAGGGTTGCCAGGAGAAATATAAATAACCTCAGACACACAAATGGCACCACCCTTATGGTAGAAAGCAAAGAAGAACTAAAGAGCCTCTTGATGAAAGTTAAAGAGGAGAGGGAAAAGTTGGCTTAAAAGTCAACATTCAAAAAAATAAAATAATGGCATCCAGTCCCATTACTTCATGGCAAAGAAATGGAGAAATAATGGATTCAGTTAGAGGCTTTATATTTTTGGGGGGGTTCCAAAATCACAGCAGATGGTAACCGCAGCCTTGAAATTAAAAGACACTTGCTTCTTGGAAAAAAGTTATGAGCAACCTAGACAGCATGTTAAAAAGCAGAGACATTACTTTGCAGAAAAAGGTCTGTCTAGTCAAAGCTATGGTTTTTCCAGTAGTCATGTATGGAGGTGATAGTTGAACTGTAAAGAAAGCTGAGCCCCAAAGAGTTTATACTTTTGAATTGTGGTGTTGGAGAAGACTCTTGAAAGTCCCTTGGACTGCAAGGAGATCCAACCAGTCCATCCTAAAGGAAACTAGTACTGAATATTCACTGGAAAGACTGATGCTGAAGCTGAAATTCCAATACTTTGGCCACCTGATCTGACTCATTGGAAAATACCTTGATAACAGGAAAGAGTGAAGGCAGGAGGAGAAGGGGATGACAGAGGATGAGATGATTGGATGGCATCATCAACTTGATGGACACGAGTTTGAGTAAGCTTTGAGAGTTGGTGATGGACAAGGAAACCTAGTTTTTGAAGTCAGTGGGGTCACAAAGAGTTGGACACGACTGAGCAACTAAACTGAACTTAACTGAGTTAACCATCTGGTCCTGCAATCTCGAACTTTCAGATCTATATCAATTAATGTAGCTGTTCGTCTCTGAAAGCAAAGCAAAAAAAAAAAAAAGATAGAGAAAGGAGAATGTAAATAGCCCTTACTGGACTTTGAATCACATATTCCACAGGCTTGCACTGAATGCAAAGGAGTTGCTCAAAAATTGCTTGAATTTATACTAAATTAATTTTCAAAATCATAGACTGGACAGTGCAAGCAAAGATTGAATAAATCAATTCTGGATTACTTGAAATTTTTTTAAAAATAAAAACTTTTAGCATTATTATAGCTTGATACCTGAGTCTAATCACCAAAATATTCCTTTGCATAACTCTGCCTTTTTAGAAGGCTTAGATGAGGATTTGGCAAGTCTAGTCAAAAGACTGTTTAGGTTGGCCTGAGTTACACACAAATGCCCTTTTTACACTGACTGACCAACTTTTCAAGACCATTAAAAGAGAGAAAAGGGGTATCTACAAAAATTATTAACCTTCAGTTGTGCCAATTAACTATAAAATGTCATCAAAAGCTAAGCATAAATTTATGCTTACAAATTTATAAAAGATATTCTTCAAAGTATTTTGTGTACACATGTATAATACAAATCATATATAGTTCTAATATTTTATGTATAATTTAATATCTTACTTTTTCTACTAAATTCTATATAAATATGATATTCGTGAATTGTCTCTGGTTCTTAGATCAAGCTACTTCTCACCCTTTCCTCCTATAATGAGTCATTCCTTCCATGGTAAGCCAGGCTTCAGGAGACTCCCATCTTCATGAAAGACACAAAAAGACTTAAGAAAGTATGTTTAAAATTGGATTACACACAAAGACATTCAATTATTGCTGTGACATACAACATTTTAAGATAATGACTAAAATTATGACATAACATTTTACCAGTACATATAAGAATTTTAGAAACTCTGTAAAATTTTTAATATATCTATATTATTAGCATTCATATAACCTAAGTAAATATATTACTCATTTGAAAATACTTCCATGTAATTTAACATACTAAATGAACCTATTTAGTTTAATACTTCTCTTTTCAAATTCTCTTTCAATAGTCAGAAACTTTCTATTCCAAGCTTTCAATAATATCATTTATATGTGGAACCTATAAAACAACAAACTAGTAAGTACAACAAAAAAAGTAAAGAAGCAGACTCACAGTCATAGAGAACAAGCTAGTGGTTACCCATGGGGAGATGCAAGGAGAGAGAGGCAGTTCAGGGTAGGGGTGAAAGAGTTATGGGATTTATGTAGAACCTTGTGCATAAACTTTTTGAAAATTGTAAGGTCCTATATAATTTAAAGAATATCTCATTCAATTACAAAATAAGTCCTAATGCTGTCTGTGACTGGCTGCTGTGCTTTTAGAACATGTATACATGAGCCCCTTTCTTAGGACTCTGAGAGCAGGAGACACCAAATAAAGTAACTATCTGCTTTCAGGTTGTGGCTATATTTTTTGGTGATACACACACACACACACACACACACACACACACACACACACACACACACACAGATCTACCAAACATATGGCAGCTCCATATGAAGAGATTTCCTCTATAAAAAGACGAGATAGTTTTAGTTAACCCTTGGAAATCTTACTGTCAGTTCTTTCTCTTCTTCTTTTGGTCTATTAACTTTGCAAAAATATCCTAACATGTGATAACTAATGATTTCTTATATATGTTTCTACCGGGTTTTGCATAAAGACCTTTTCTAAAATACACTGTCACTGATGAAAACTGATGCTTAAGAAAAACCAAGTGAACACATGAGCACTTTAAATATATTTTGAAATAAAAATGACAATATCCATACATGGAATTAATTCACATCTTAAAAAGCCATTCAATAATAGGATTTCTATCACTAGTGCCTTGCTAGTGACTTTTCAGTTAGCACTGCCAGCTCTTTTAGTCCCCACTGATGCCTGTATCCCTTCTCTGGAGTTCTAGACACTAAAAACTCCAAGTAGACGTAAGCTTTTCAAATGCTTAAATCTGAATAGCCATTTTTGTATTCCATGTATTTTATTTACTTCTGTTATGACCATCTTAATGCTTTTGATTTCTTCCTTCAGAAAACTGGCTGACAGCAGAACACACACACACAAGAAGTAATGTATTTGACTGTTTGCCAGTTACAGCACTGAAAAAAAACTCTCTAAACAGAAATTAGTTATGATTCATTGAACCCATTGATTGACTATAAATTATTTTTGAATTTTCTATATAAACTACTCTCCCACAAAAATATTAGCACAACCATTACATATTATAAAAATAAGATAGTTGGTTGATAGCTTCCTGGAATACAAAGAATAAATTAAGGAATAAATTGATAAAGCATTAAAGCATCTAATTTAGAAAATTTGCAGTTGTGTATCTGTGGTCTGCTTCTTTGAGATGGAAGACTTCTACAACTCAAGAATGTCATTCTCTAGGACCTGGGATTTATCTCTTTGAAATTTAGTCTGTAAGACTGACAGGCCACTTACATCCCAATCTCTTTGCAGGGGTAGCAATCTAACTTCAATAAGAGACAATTAGCAAACACAAATGACCTAACCACACTGATCAAACATCCCTTGAGTTTTTGTTTTTCATTGCCTCACTCCAGTATCTTTGAGAAGTGCCCGGAGCCAGTATGAGGAATCCCGCCAGTGGCAAATGTCATGAGGAAGGAAGCCTGACATACGCAAAGGCGTGATCTGGTTTCAGGGGTTCCCCCTGGGTTTTCCTGAACATCTACCCCCCAAACCAGAGTCTGTCTGCCTTATTGTACTGTGTTTTCCACTCTTCTGACATAACAGGGGGCTATCCCCAACCACCTTTCTCTGGAAAGAGTTAACTCAGAGCTCTAGCTAACAGTCTCCTGCATATAAAAATAATGTCTCTGTTTAAACCCCTTTGACGGCTTTCTAACTTGCCTGACAGGTTTCCCCGGACTTTTACAACTTGTGATTGTTTACAGCCCCCAGCCGCAAAAGGAACGAAGCTTAAAACATCTTAAAGATACAGAGCCTGTTTTAAAGAGCTAAGAATTATATTGGTAGAGGGTTTTCACTGTTGAGTCAATGACTGCTGCCAGGCCTCCATATTCTTTATCTTTTAGACACCTGAAGGATATTAATCAATGTAATTGGGATATAGAAAAAGGAATATAGTAGTTTTAATGTTAGCAACACTAGACTTTTGAGTTAATTACTTTTCTCTTTGTTATAAATCACTGTACTTCTTTCATTGTTATAAATTGTTGTGTCCTTGCTATGTAAGAATGTAACGTTATTTAGTGCTTTCTGAGAGTGGTACCAGACTTTGGAAAGAACAACAATTTTAAGTTTTCTGGTTGACAGACCCTTATCAGAAAAGGGCTGTAAAATGTTAATTGGCCTTCTGGCCAGAAGATGATGTAAATCACCTAAGATTTGTGTATACAGCTAAGTATGAAGAGAGAAAGCCTGGTCTCAATAAGAGTCAGGGCTGCTGATGCTACATAATTTTGTATTATCCATTGATCTCTATGTACAATCAAAAGTATAAAAGGCTTTTCTGGACAATAAAGGATGTACCAGTTTCTCAGACCAGCATCTCAAACTGGTTTCTTGGAAATCTGGCTCCCCCCATGTTAAATCTCTCTCTTTCTCCCTCTCCCTCCCTCTCCTCTTCAGGCTGACTTCCCATCTGGGGCGTGGAGGCTCTCCAAATCTATTTACTTGCCCTGGCTTCTAAGACCCACACGAGAGGGATCCCAAGGAGGGGCACTCTCCACTATTCAAGTGGGCACCAGTGGCCTAACGTATATGGTGCAAGTTCCTTGTCTGGAACTTTATTAGCTTTCTGTGTAAACCAAGTTATTCAGCATCTTTTCTCCACTAAATTTTCCTACTATACTATTTCTTCCTAATCTCTTTTTATACTTCTAAATAAATAAGTTTTTCCTCACCACGCCATCCCTGCTTTGAATTACCCTGGATCCAACAGGGCTGGACCCCGGCAGAGAAGGAAATGGCAACTCACTTCAGTATACTAGCCTGGGAAATCCCATGGACAAAGGACCCTGGTGGGCTACAGTCCATGGGGTCACAAAGAGTTGAACACAACTGAGAGACTGAGCATGCATGCCAGTGTTTAATAATCTACCTTTAGATTCATTGGAATTGAGTCAACTCTCATTGCAGTCATCTCGACTTCTAGTCCTAAAGTCTTTTATTCTCCATTTTTAATAAATGCCTGTTACAATTTTTCTTTTACAATATTTTATTAAGATCTGTAAAGGATGTAAGAGAACTATAAACACTCTCCTTATCATACAGAGCTTATTATATGTTAAACAGAAATACAAATTCTCAAAAGTTTTAGTAAAAAAGTAAGGTTAATAGAAGGGTTTCCTAGATAACTTGGTCAGCAAAGAATCTTCCTGCAATGCAAGAGATGCAGGTTTGATCTCTGGGTGAGGAAGATCTCCTGGAGGATGAAATTGAAATCCTCTCCAGTTTTCTTGCCTGGAGATTCTTATGAACAGAGGATCTTTGTGGGCTCCATGCAGGTGCAAAGAGTTGGACATGACTGATCACACATATGAAAGTTTAATAAAGATTCTAAGAAGAGAGAAGTCAGTGTGATTTAGAAATAGACTATAAATAAGATCATTAATTAATACTTGTATGAATCCAAATATAGTAACTGTGTAAAGAGTACCTCTGACTTTACCATTGACTAGTCTGTAACCTTCATCAGGTTACCTAATATCCTTGAACTTCAGATTCCTCATTCATGAAATGTGAAGAATAGCTGATTGAACTAAGTTATGAGACTTCAAAATAGCCAAAAATTATGAGCACTGATGGTATGGCATGTGGTGGTGGTGGTTTAGTCACTAAGTTGTGTCGGACTCTTGCAACTCCATGAACTGAAGCCCGCCAGTCTCCTCTGTCCATGGGATTCTCCAGGCAAGAATACAGGAGTGGGTTGCCATTTCCTTTTCCAGGGGATCTTTCCCACCTAGGAATCAAGCCCAGGTCTGCTGCATTGCAGGCAGATTCTTTACTGACTCAGCCACGAGTGCTTATGTATATATATAAGCGCTTATATATATATATATATATATATATATATATATTGAATTTTATTTTATCTATATATATATATGTATATAGACAAAATAAAAATCAATATAATGTGTATAATTATGTCAGTTAATAGAATATACATATATCATTCAATCCCTTTAGGTGGTACTCTTTTCATTCCTATTTTCATATAAGGTGACTGAGGCAAAACAAGATAGTAAATATCTTGTTCAAGTTTATCATCTGAGGAACAGCTGACTTACAGTGAAAATCTAAGCAGATAACTTACTCCACTAAAATACAATCTCCAAAACTGTTTTCAAACTGAAAATAGGAAGTATGTTTCCTAAATACAGGGCAGCAAAAGAGACACAGATATAAACTACTGACTTTTGAACTCAGTGGGAGAGGGGATAACTTGAGCACTGAAACATGTACATTACCATATGTGAAACAGATGGTCAGTGCAAGTTTGATGCATGAAGCAGGGCACCCAAAGCTGGTGCTCTTGGACAACCCAGAGGAATAGGGTGGGGAGGCATGTCATTTTTGAGATTGCCTCCAAGTACTGCATTTTGGACTCTTGTTGACCATTATAGCTACTCCATTTCTCCTAAAGGATTCCTCCCCATAGCAATAGATATAATGGTCATCTGAGTTAAATTCACCCATTCCAGTCCATTTAGTTCGCTGATTCCTCGAATGTCAACGTTCACTCTTGCCATCTCGATTTGAACTGTTTCCAATTTGCCTTGATACATGGATCTAACATCCCAGGTTCCTATATAATATTTCTCTTAAAAGCACTGGACCTTGCTTCTATCATCAGTCACATCCACAACTGGTTATTTGTTTTATTTTATTTATCTATTTATTTATTTAGTTTTGCTTTGGCTCCATCCCTTCATTCTTTCTGAAGTTTCTCCACTGATCTCCAGTATCAACTGGGCACCACCGACCTGGGAGTTCTTCTTTCAGTATCTCATCATTTTGCCTTTTCGTACTGTTCATGGGGTTCTCAAGGCAAGAATATTGAAGTCGTTTGCCATTCCCTTCTCCAGTTGACCACATACTATCAGACCTCTCCACCATGAATCGTCCATCTTGGGTGGCCCCACATGGCATGGCTGAGTTTCATTGAGTTAGACAGGCTGTGGTATGTGTGATCAGATTGGCTAGTTTTCTGTGATTATGGTTTCTGTGCACCTGCCCTCTGATGCCCTCTTAGAGAGCATTTTATCTGAGCTATTGTATTGTTCATTATTGATTGACACTTCATTATTTCTTCTAGGTCCTTGTTAATTTCTTGCATCTTCTCATTCCTTGTCTCTAGTCTATTTATTTGTAATATCATTTTGTTTTCCATATTTTGCATCATCTTTACTATCATTATTCTGGAATATTTTTCAGGTGTACACCCTGTCTCCTCTTCCTTTGTTTGGTTTCATGGATTTTTGTAATGTTTCTTCACATGTTGAATATGTCTCTGCCTTTTCATTTTGTTCAGATTGCTGTGTTTTGAGTTTCCTTTCTGCAGGCTGTAAGTTTGTGGTTCCTCTTAATTGTGGATTCTGCTCCCTGTGGGTGATTTTGATCTAATGGCTTGTCATTGTTTCCTGGTTGGGGAGCTTGTGTCTGTGTTCTGGTGTGTGGAACTGGATCTCTTTTCTCTGGATTGCAATGAAGTGTCCATTAGTGAGTTTTGGGATGTCTATGGGTTTGACATGGCTTTAGGCAGTCTGTCTTTCAATGTTTAGGGTTGTTTTCCTGTTTTACTGGAGAATTAGCATGGTTCATCTTGCACTGGAACTTGCTGGCTCTTGGGTGGAGCTTGGTTTCAGTGTAGATATGGAGACTTTTGGGTGAGCTCTTGTCTATTTAGTTTCCCTGGAGTCTAGAGTTCTTGAATGTTCTCAAGTTTCAGAATTAACCTTCCTGCCTTCAGCTTTCATTCCTTTTCTTACAGTAGCCTCAAGACTTCTCTATCCATACAACATAGAAGATAAAACCCCTAGGTTTATTGATGAAACAAGTCTCCACAGCAGGGAACACCCAGAAAGATTCACATAGTTATATAGAGAAGACATGAAGGAGGAAGGAGATAGAAGTGACCTGGAGGAGAAAAGGAAATGTCAAAAGGGGAGATAGATATCAAATCCCTAAGTGAAAATGGATCTGGAAATTTAGATTCTTAGAGGTACAAAATTGATAACAAATATCAAACAGCAAAGATTAGAAACAGAATAGAGATTAGACTCTTAAAATACAATATAAAAATACAAAGCATAATCAATCAAATAATTAAAAATATATGGAATTTGTTTTAAAACAAATAGGTTTTTTTGGGGAAAGGTAATATAGACTATAAAAATGAAAGTTAAAGGAGTAATTACTAAATTAAAAAAATTAAAATATGCTAATAGCAAAAATATATCTAGGAATTTCTCTGGAGTTGTTGTGGGCAGTGTGGGATCAGTTCAGTGTCAGAAAGTCCCTTTTTCCAACTTGTACTTATTCTCAAGGTCTATAGGTGCTTCTCAAATGTATCCAGTATTAAATGCATGGTTTTAATCTGTTACACATGTTACTTCCAGAGCAGTTCCCCTTTCTTTCTTTATTTTGGCTTCCTCTGTTTGCAATTCTCTTCAGTGTCTAATTTCCACCCTGACACAAGAGGGTGAAGGTGACCACTTATTTAGGCTCACTTGTTCAGTTATGTTGTGGGGAGGAAGGGATACTGCAAAGAAGTACCACTGCCATGTGTGGGGAGTGCTCACAGTGGATGGATCACACTGAGTTTGCCACAGCCCAAGGTCGTGTGTGCTTCCCAGATCTACACTGCTCAAGCTCTAGGATGCTCTACAAGGACACTATCCCATGTGAGCCTTGTATTTTGTGAACTTCCCACGTCTAAGCCATTCAGGTTCTTGGATATTCCACAAGGGCACAGTCTCAGATGGGCTATGAGTTTTGTGCTCTTCCCAGGTCCAAGCAGCTCAGGTGGCCAGGTGTTAGGCAAGCCCTCTGTCCCAGGTGGGCCATGTATCTTATTCACCTGCCCAGTCCCTGCCACTTGATTTCCTGGCTGTTTCATGACAGCATGGTCCCAGGTGTGTCGTGTGTCACCTGGGGTGCTGATTTCAGACACTCCTGGCAGATGTCACCAGTCTAGAACCCCAGGAAGACGAGTTTAGCAGCTGGGAGCCTGCTCACAGTTCTGTTGAAGATCTCTGGGGCTGAGAATGCAATAGCCCCTCACCTTCTGTCTCTGGCTGTTGCACACCTGCTTCTCTGCCTTCAGGGAGAGAGGAACTGGCTTGCTTTCTTTAATATTCCATCAATCCTTTGTTCTATGAGTGCACCAGAGTTCACTGGGCACCATTAGAGCCTTTCACGGGAAAGGTGTTTTTTTTTCTCTCTCTGGTGATCCCATGGTTTGTATTGCTATTTCACATTAGCTCCCTCAGACTGTCCTCAGGGCATTCAGGCCCAGTCCTTACCTTAAGTACTGCTGGTACAGCCACATCTCCCTGCCTAGCCGCCACTTGCTGGTGGCAGATGTGAGCATCTGAGCCACTTCTCCTCTGCCAGTTGTGGTACGTATTCTGTGAGTTTTGTTTGTTTGTTTGCTTTCCCCTCCTGGTTATGTTGCCTTCTGAGATTCCAAAACTCCCCCACAGACATGCCTGTGGGGCATCCCTTATGGTTTCCTACAGTGTGGAGACTTCTCCTTCTCAACTCCTTCCTCAGGATGGGTGTCCATCCTTAAATCTTTCGTCTCAGTTTTTGTCTTATATTTTGTCCTAACTCCTTTTGAAGAGATTGGGATGCCTTTCTGGGTGCCTGCTGTCCTTCACCAGCATCCAGAAGTTGTTTTGTGAAAGGGGCTCAGCATTCAAATGATTTTTGATGAAGTTGTGTGGGAGAAAATGATCTCCCTATCCTATTCCTGTCCCATCTTGGGACTGCTCCCCAAAGTTGTGTGTTCTTATTGCCATTTGATTAACTTGTTTTTAATTTGTTTTTACAGTCACTCCCCCCCACCGCACACACACACACACACACTTTCTCCTTTTGTTCTCTTGTCTTATGATTCAATGACTAGTTTTATATTTGGATTCCTTTTGCTTTTTGTATGTATATCTATTGTAGATTTTTGGTTTGAAGTTACCAAAAGTCTTTCATTTCTCACTCTTTATCTCTCTACCTATATCTTAATTTCAAATATATTTGAAACACCCCACATTCATCCTTTTCTCTTCAGTGATTATTGATTTTGATATCAAAATTTACATCCAATTGTTTTCTGTATCCCTTAACTGCTTACCGCGTATACAGATGATCTTACTTTTCCTGTCTGTTAAATTTCCTACTAGTTTTTCTGTGTGAAAGAATTCCTACCTTTACTGTATGTTTGCCTTTACCTGTGAGCTGTTTTCTTAATAATTATCCTGTTTCCATTTTTATCCTTTGTTTTGCATAGAAAAGTTCCTTTAATATGTGTTGTAAACTGACATTGATGTTGAATTCATTTTCCTTTTCTTATCTATAGAACTGTCCATCAAATCTGAATAAAAACCTTTCATTGGTAGAGAATTGTCAGCTGTAGATTCTTCTCTTTCATTTCTGTAATTACATCATGCAGAGTTTCTTCTGAAAAATCATCTGACAGCTTTATGAGAGTTCCCTTGTATGTTATTTGCTTCATTTTCCTTGCTGGTTCTAGCATTTTATTTATCTTTTGTTTTTATACTTTTATTTCAATGTATCTTGGTATATTCCTCTTTGGGTTAATACAGTATGGGACTCTCTGCACTTAGGTAATTTTCTTTCCTAGGTTAAAGAAGTTTTTAACTATTATGTCTTTAAATACATTCTCATCCCATTTATCTCTCTCTTTTCTTTCTGCAACAACTATGATGCAAATATTTGTATCCTTGATGTTGTCCAGATGTCTCAAATTATTTTCATTTCTTTTCTTCTTGTTTCTTTTCAGAATCGGTGCTTTCTACTACTCTGTCTTCCACCTCACTGATTTTCTGTATAATTTAATATGCTAAAAATTTCTTCTAGTACATTTTTTAAAAAATTCAGTTAATGTATTCTTCAGTTCTGTTTGGTTCTTTGTATTTTCTCAGTTCAGTTCAGTGGCTAAGTCCTGTCCTACTATTTGTGGCCCCATGGACTGCAGCATGCCCGGCTTCCCTGTCCATCACCAACTCCCGCAGCTTACTCAGACTTATGTCCATTGAGTTGGTGATGCCATCCAACCATCTCATTCTCTGTCATCCCCTTCTCTTCCTGCCTTCAATCCTTCTCCGTATCAGGGTTTTTCCCAAGCAGTCAGTTCCCTCATATCAGGTGGCCATAGTACTGAAGTTTCAGCTTCAGCATCAGTTCTTCTAATGAGTATTCATTTGGCTTTAATTTCCTTTAGGACTGACTGGTTTGATCTCCTTATTTTCCAAGGTACTCTCAAGAATCTTCTCCAACAACATAGCTCAAAATCATCAATTCTTTGGCACTCAGCCTGTTTTATTGTCTAACTTTCATATCCATAACTGACTATTGGAAAAACCATAGCATTGGCCATACAGACCTTTGTCAGCAATAGTGATATCAGTCCGTAATTTTATTTTTGTGTTTGTGATATCTTTGGTTTTGGTGTCATGGTAATGCTGGTCTCATGAAATGAGTTCAGAAGCATTCTTTCCTCTAATATTTTCAAGAATTTGAGAAAGATAGGCATCAAATATCTTCTAAACTTTTGGTAGAATTCACATTTGAAAGCTGTTGTCCTGAAATTTTGTGGGTTTTTTGGGGGGAAGGGAGGAGGTTGATTTTTGCTGATTCAATGATATTACTGGTAATGAAATTACTGACAATTTCTCCCTGGTTCAGTCTTCAGAATTGCACATTTCTAGAACTTTTTTTGTTTCTTCTTGCTCTCCATTTTATTTCCATATAATTGTGTAATCTGTTATGGTCCTTTGTATTTCTGTGGATCTGTTGTAACTGCCATGCAACATTGAGCAGAGAACCCTGTGCTATTACAGTAGGTCCTTTTTAGTTTTCCATTTTAAATATAACAGCATGTACATATCCCGAGCTCCATCCCCTCCCTTGCCCTCATCTTTCTCCTAGCAACCATAAGTTCATTCTCTTAAGTCTGTGAGTCGGTTTCTGTTTTAAGTAAGTTCATCTGTATTGTTTCTTTTTAGATTCCACATATAAGGGATGTCACACTATATTTCTCCTCTGTCTGACTTATTTCACTCAGTATAACAATCTTGAGGTCCATTCACTTTGCTGAGAATGGCATTATTTCATTCTTTTTAATGGCTGAGTAATATTCCATTGTTTATATGTACCACATCTTCTTTATTCCTCTGTCAATGGACATTTAGGTTGTTTCCATGTCATGGCTATTTAAAATATTGCTGCATTCAACATTGGGTTGCATGTACATATTCAGATCATTTTTTTTCTCCAGATATATGCCTTGGGATGGGACTGCTGTGTTATACAGTAACTTTGTAACTCTGCTTTTACTTCTTTAACAAGGATTCACACTGTTCTTCATAGTGACTATCCCGGTATGTATTCCCATCAACAATGTAGGAGATTTCCCTTCTCTCCATACCCTCTCCTGCATTTATTATTTGTGGATATTTTGATGATAGGCTTTCTGGCAGTTGTGAAGTCTTATCTCATTGTAGTTTTGGTTTTCACTTCTCTAATAATTAGTGATATTTAAATATCATCATGTGTCTCTTGGCTCTCTGTATATCGACTTTGAAGAAATGTCTATTTAGGTCTTCTATCCATTAGTTGATTAGGTTGTTTGTTTTGATGCTATTAAAATTGTGTGCTGCTGCTGCTGCTGCTGCTGAGTCGCTTCAATCGTGTCCGACTCTGTGCAACCCCATAGATGGCAGCCCACCAGGCTCCCCCATCCCTGGGTTTCTCCATGCAAGAACACTGGAGTGGGTTGCCATTTCCTTCTCCAATGCATGAAAGTGAAATGTGAAAGTGAAGTCGCTCAGTCGTGTCCTACTCTTAGCTTCCCCGTGGACTGCAGCCTACCAGGCTCCTCCATCCATGGGATTTGCCAGGCAAGAGTACTGGAGTGGGGTGCCACTGCCTTCTCCGACATTGTGTGCTATTTGCTGGTTTTGGAGACTAATCTCTTGCTGATTACGTAATTTGCAAATATTTTCTCCTAATCTGTGGGTTATCTTTTCATTGTGTTCATTATTCCCTTTTCTATGCAAAAATGTTTGCATTTAAGCAGGACCTATTTGTTTCTTTTGTTTTTATTTCTATTATTCTGGGAGATGGATTGAAAAAGATATTGCTGCAATTTATCTCAGAGAGTGTTCTGCTTATGTTTTCCTCCAGGAGTTTTATAGTATCTGGTCTTAAATTTAGGTCTTTAATGCAGATTATTTTTGTTTATGGTGTTAAAGAATGATTTTAAAAATGAGATGAATATATAGCAATCTTTCATCCTTTCTCTTGCTCTTTCTCTCCTCTGACACTGAGAAAAGTTGAAAGCGAAAGCAGAAAGGGGAAGCAGAGAATGAGATGGTTAGATAGCATTACTAATTCAATGCACATGAATCTAAGCAAACTCCAGGAGACAGTGAAGGAAAGGGGAGTCTGGCATGCTGTAGTCGATGGGGTAGCAAAGAGTCAGACATGACTTAGCAACTGAACAAGAAAAACAACAATGGTCAAATAGCTGATATCTTAAGTTCAAATGCATTTTAACACCTCAGTAATTTTCTTCCCTTCCCCCCATATTTACTGGGTTTTGACTTCATATTTTACATCATTTTTTTTATATTCCTTACTATCTATTCAGATTAGATAATTTTACTACTTTTGTCTTTTCATTCTTAAATACTAGCTTTGTAAGTCATGGTATCTGCCATTGATAGGCAGGGGATCCTACCTTTTACTTATTTTCTGGTAGGTAACACTGTAGCCTGGCACTAGCGCTGGACCACTGATTAGCAGAGACAAGTTCTGGGGTCTCTTGCTTCAGGGCCCAGGATTTCAGATTTTTATCAGCCCAGAGCTTGGCAGGACTGAGGAACAGGCTGTCTCACCAGTGAGTGGAGCTCGGCCCCAAGGTGTTTGGTTGTAGGGCCCTAGTACTGATGCATTGGTCCACTGAAAGTGAGTCTCTGTATGCAGAGCTCTGGAGTTCCTAGTGTTTGTGTCAGTATACTAATGTGTGGGGCTGGGTTCTGTTTTTTTCTGGTGAACAGAACCAGATTCAGAGATGGCTGTGGCCTCAGGGAGTCTTAAGTCACCAGCAGACCTGCTGGCGAATGGGGTTTGTCTTTGGCTGGTTGCTTGGCTGAGATATTTCAATACTGATGTTGACAGGCTGATGAAAGGCCTTATACTGGCATTTTAAGCTAGAGAGATTATACCAAGATGATCCTTATCAGCACCACTGTCTACCTGAAAGAGTACCCCACTGTTTATAATAGCCAGGACATGGAAACAACCTAGATGTCCATCAGCGGATGAATGGATAAGAAAGCTGTGGTATATATACTCAATGGAGTATTACTCAGCCATTAAAAAGAATACATTTGAATCAGTTCTAATGAGATGGATGAAACTGGAGCTGATTATACAGAGTGAAGTAAGCCAGAAAGAAAAACACCAATACTGTATACTAACACATATATATGGAATTTAGAAAGATGGCAATGATGACCCTTTATGCAAGACAACAAAAGAGACACAGATGTGTAGAGTGGACTTTTGGACTCTGAGGGAGAGGGAGAGGGTGGGATGATTTGGGAGAATGGCATTGAACGTGTATACTATCATGTAAGAAACGATTCACCAGTCTATGTCCAATGCAGAATACAGGATGCCTGGGGCTGGTGCACGGGGATGACCCAGAGAGATGTTATGGGGAGGGAAGTTGGAGGGGGGGTTAATATTTGGGGATGTATGTACACCCGTGGTGGATACATGTCAATCTATGGCAAAACCAATACAGTATTGTAAAGTAAAATAAAATAAAAATAAAAATTTAATTAAAAAAAAAAAAAGAGTGCTCCAGAATAGTTGCCAACAATGTCAGCATCAACAAGATGAACTCCAGTTGTCTCCTTGCAGGCAGTCTGTTATTAGCAGGTAGGTTTGATGTAGATTCTTTTCAAATTACTTCTCTTGTCCAGGGCCCTGAAGCATATTACTTTGTGTGCCCTCTTAAATGTGGAGTTTCTATTTCTCACAACCTTCTGGCTTTTCTGAAAATAAGCACCACTGACATTTAAGCCAAATGTTCTGGGATCTTAACTTCCAGTGTAGGATTCCTGGACTAGGGAACTTCTTGTGGGGATCAGACCACTTGCTTTTTGGGAGAACCATTACAGTTGTAATTATTATCCTGTTTGTTGGTCACTGATCCAAGTGTATGGATCTCTGTCCCTCCTACAATTTCTCATTGTAGTTTCTTTATATCTTTAGTTGTAGAAACTTTTTTTTTTCTAATCTTTCCATGTTTGTGATCAATAAATGTTCTGTGAATACTTGTAATTTTCATGTGTCTGTGGATAGAGGTGAGTGTAAGCATATTCTAAGTCTGCTACATACGTTCCCACTCAGACACATTCAAAAAGCACTCAGCAGAGAACTGCACCAGATGCAAAGGGTAAAATGAATTATTCCTGGTTCTAATACTGACTTGGTAATATCAGTCAAGTCACTGATTTTTAATTCACTGAAATCTTCATTTTAAAGAAGGACTATCTACCTCACTTCAGTTCAGTTCAGTTCAGTCACGCAGTCGTGTCCGACCCTTTGTGAACCCATGCATCGCAGCACGCCAGGCTTCCCCGTCCATCATCAACTCCCGGAGTTCACTCAGATTCACGTTCATCGAGGCAGTGATGCCATCCAACCATCTCATCCCCTGTCGTGCCCTTCTCATCCTGCCCTCAATCACCTAAGCATCGGTCTTTTCCAATGAGTCAGCTCTTCGCATGAGGGGGACAACATACTAGAGTTTCAGCTTTAGTGTCATTCCTTCCAAAGAAATCTCAGGGCTGATCACCTTCAGAATGCACTGGTTGAATCTCCTTGCAGTCCAAGGGACTCTCAAGAGTCTTCTCTAACACCACAGTTCAAAAGCATCAATTCTTTGGCACTCAGCTTTCTTCATAGTCCAATGCTCACATCCATACATGACCACTGGAAAAACCATAGCCTTGACTAGACGGACCTTTGTTGGCAAAGTAATGTCTTTGCTTTTGAATATGCTATCTAGCTTGGTCATAACTTTTCTTCCAAGGAGTAAGCGTCTTCTAATTTCATGGCTGCAGTCACCACCTGCAGTGATTTTGGAGCCCAAAACAATTAAGTCTGACAATGTTTCCACTGTTTTCCCATCTATTTCCCATGAAGTGATGAGACCAGATGCCATGATCTTCTTTTTCTGAATGTTGAGCTTCAGCCAACTTTTTCACTCTCCACTTTCACTTTCATCAAGAGGCTTTGTAATTCCTCTTCACTTTCTGCCATAAGGGTGGTGTCACCTGCATATCTGAGATTATTCATATTTCTGCTGGCAATCTTGATTCCAGCTTATGCTTCTTCCAGCCCAGCGTTTCTCATGATGGACTCTGCATAGAAGTTAAATAAGCAGGGTGACAATATACAGCCTTGGCATACTTCTTTTCCTATTTGGAACAAGTCTGTTTTTCCATGTCCAGTTTTAACTGTTTCTTCCTGACCTGCATATAGGTTTCTCCAGAGGTAGGTCAGGTGGTCTGGTATGTCCATCTCTTTCAGAATTTTCCACAGTTTATTGTGATCCACACAGTCAAAGGCTTTGACAAGGTCAATAAAGCAGAAATAAATGTTTTTCTGGACTCTCTTGCATTTTTGATGATCCAGCAGATGTTGGCAATTTGATCTTTGGTTCCTCTGCTTTTTCTAAAACCAGCGTGACCATAAGGAAGTTCACGGTTCACATATTGCTGAAGCCTGGCTTGGAGAATTTTGAGCATTACTTTACTAGCATGTGAGACAAGTCCAATTGTGCAGTAGTTTGAGCATTCTTTGTCATTGCCTTTCTTTGGGATTGGAATGAAAATGGACCTTTACCAGTCCTGTGGCCACTACTGAGTTTTCCAAATTTACTGGCATATTGAGTGCAGCACTTTCACAGCATCATCTTTCAGGATTTGAAATAGCTCAACTGGAATTCCATCACCTCCACTAGCTTTGGTCATAGTGATGCTTTCTAAGGCCCACTTGACTTCATATTCCAGGATGTCTGCGTCTAGGTGATTGATCACACCACTGTGATTATCTTTGTTGTGAAGATCTTTTTTGTACAGTTCTTCTGTGTGTTCCTGCCTCTTGTTCTTAATATCTTCTGCTTCTGTTAGGTCCATACCATTTCTGTCCTTTATCGAGCCCATCTTTGCATGAAATGTTCCCTTGGTATCTCTAATTTTCTTGAAGAGATCTCTAGTCTTTCCCATTCTGTTGTTTTCCTCTGTTTCTTTGCATTGGTCACTAAGGAAGGCTTTCATATCTCTTCTTGCTATTTTTTGGAAATCTGTATTCAGATGCTTATATCTTTCTTTTTCTCATTTGCTTTTCATTTCTCTTCTTTTCACAGCTATTTGTAAGGCCTCCTCAGACAACCATTTTGCTTTTTGGCATTTCTTTTCCATGGGAATGGTCTTGTTCCCTGTCTCTTGTACAATGTCACAAACCTCATTCCATAGTTCATCAGGCACTCTATCTATCAGATCTAGGCCCTTAAATCTATTTCTCACTTCCACTGTATAATCATAAGGGATTTGATTTAGGTCATATCTGAATGGTCTAGTGGTTTTCCCTACTTTCTTCAATTTAAGTCTGAATTTGACAATAAGGATTTCAAATAAGCCAAATCAAATACATCATTTATAGTATATTGCACTGAATATTATATCATTGAATACAAAATATTGAATATAAAAATCATTAAATAGTCTATCATATATATATTATTTAGGCAAGTAACTAGTCAGTTTTGCATAAATTAAAATGTTTGCTTCCACATTACTTCCAAGGGATGAAAATGTAAGCCCACATGGGCTTACTTATTTTTTAAGGTTAAAATAGTGAGGTCCTGGACACATTATTTATACTTTTGAATTCTACGTGTGATTTAAAAATGGTTCATATGAACATCTCAGTGCAAACAGTTTAAATTAAAAAAAAAAAAAGAATCCAATAATAGTGATTTAATTGTTGTATGTTACATTCTTATTAGAGGAAATAGTTCATGCTGTGCAGTAAATGTTTATTCATATCATTGCCATTTCTTGAAAGAGGAATGAAAAATCTTTGAGTCTTTTCTTGCTAATGGGGAGAGGACTATTTTTATTTAACATTATGAGAAATAATATATAACAAAAAATGATGGAAATATCTGTCAATAATTTGACACTGGTGAGAGGCATACACCATTTATGGCATTTCTATTCCACAGAAAAATCTTGAATATGTCAAAAGCTGTAGAAAAGTTGACATAAACATTTGAAATATTTTTTTCTGCCTTGAAACAAAGGCAGTAACACCCATATATTTTCCTGACCACAGTGAGCTGGGTGTTGAGTGCAGGGATTTACAGGAGTTTTACCATTGGGTTATATTCCACTAGGCATCACTATAAGGTGGATGCTATAGTTATTTTCAAAACAAACAAAAAGCAGAGATAGAATCTATGCAGTTAGTATATAACAGGATTTAAATTCAGTTCTGAAATATGATCATCATTTTTAAATATATTAAAGAAAAACACCTTGAAATATTTTAGCACATATTTTGGTATTTTTCTTTCCTTTCACATGCAATTTTCATCCATTTTTCATCTAAACTGAATTCATCATAGTTCTTCAGAATATAATACCCTTTCTATCTCATTTGGTTAACAGGGCTAGTATCCTTTGGGTCTATTAAATCCTTCTCTATAACATTCTGCAGATGTATATGCTGTGTTCTTCCAGAGACATTAATTACCAGAACATTGATATAAGGTCAAAACAGTATGGACTGCAAAGATTACTTGACACCTGTCTTTCAGATCATCCAGCCATGATTTCTTCCTCTTGAAGTAAAGAGAAGATTCAGTTCATACCATCAGATTAGTGGTCAATAGACATTTGGTAAAAGCAATATAAATAAGTTAAAATCACATTTTTTTTTTCTGCATTCATCTTCGGGCTAACATTAGGTATCTCAAAATCCAATTTTCCCATTTTTATCAAGTAATAAATAGTTAGAACCTCATAGGGTGACTGAGAATTTTAAATTATATAAACATCTGTACCCATGGAGAACATGTACACGATAGTTGGTAAATGCTAATCTCCTTCCCTGATCCTTAACTTACTTTCTAGTTGTGTAGAAGAAATGGAAAGGACAGGAAATCATGCTTACAATCTAAAAAGGAACTTGAAATCTTAATAAAGGAAACAAAAAGTCCATGATTATGGATGTAGTACTCAGAAGAAGGATAACATGTTTTTACTTCAGTGGTGTCACAATCTGTTTTCTCCACTTAAAGCATGGAGAAAACACCTAGGATCTATAATCAGGAGTTTGTTTCTCACTGTTGCTGAACTCAGATTCAGCTGATCACTGCTCAAAAATGAATGCTTGAGAACAAATGTTGGAAAAATGGAAAGTTGTTTTAATTGGAAAGCTGGCAATCTGGAAAGAAGGTGGACTAATGTGCCAAAAAAAAAAAAAAAAACAAAACCCAAAAAACAACAACTGCAAAGATGCTGTTCAGCTATAATAGATTTTAAACGGAAAGGGGAAAGAATCTCAGTGAATCATCAGGTTAAAGTGTAAGTGAAATTTGTTCAGCTGTGTCTGATTTTTGTAAGCCCATGGACTATATAGTCCATGTAATTCTCCAGGTCAGAATACTGGAGTGGGTAGACTTTCCTTTCTCCAGGGGATCTTCCCAATACAGGGTCAGACCAAGGTTTCTGGGATTGCAGGCAGATTCTTTACCAGCTGAGCTACAAGGGAACCCCAAGAATACTGGAGTGGTTAGTCTATCCCTTCTCCAGCGGATTTTCTGGATCCAGAAACTGATCCAGGGTCTTCTGAATTGCAGACAGATTCTTTACCAACTGAGCTATCAGGAAAGAATCATCAGAAGAGGAGGTCAAGCTCTTCCTCATTTTCCATTATACGAAGTCTGGCTGAGTTCCCATGATCTTTCTTCAGATGTTTTCTAATCCCTTTGTAGTCTGTCTGCAGGATCGCTAAGGGACATAGTAAGGGTAGAGAACTAGTCATTCTTTAACTAATGAATTCTTCATGTTGACTTCTTTTAAGCTAGCAAATGAATCAATATATTACAGAAGGTACTGTGTACATTTAGTTGGGAATAAATCAAAACTTAGGTTAAATGTTACCTAGTGACCTCCTTTTTATAATTAAGGTAAAAAGGAAACAGAAATAGACAAAAGAGGAAAGGGGGAAATGAGCTGCTTACGAATCCCCTGTGACAGACATTATTTTATTTCTATGAAATATTGTTGTTGTTCAGTCACTCAGCTGGTGTAAAACTCTTTGCAAACTCATAGATTGCAGCAGATTAGACTTTCCTCTCTTTCACCATGTCCCAGAATTTGCTCTAACTCAAGTCTATTGAGCTGATGATGCCATCCAGCATCTTATTTTATGCAGCCCCTTTTTTCCCCAATATCAGGGTCTTTCCCAATGAGTCGACAGCTTCAGCATTTATCCTTCCAATGAATATACAGGACTGATTTTCTTTAGGATTGACTGATTTGATCTCCTTGCAGTCCAAGGGAGCCTCAAGAGTCTTCTCCAGCACCACAGTTCAAAAGTATGCCTTCTTTGGTGTTTAGCTTTCTTTATGGAAAGAACTCTCACATCCATACAGGACTACTGGGGGGAAAAAAAAAACAAAAACAAAAACAAAAACAAAAACAGCTTTGACATTATGGACTTTTGTTGGCAAAGTGATGTTTCTGCATTTCAAATGCTGTCTAGATGTGTCATAGTTTTTCTTCCAAAGAGCAAGTTTTTGTTTGTTTGTTTGTTTTGTTTTTGTTTCTTTGTTTGTTTGTTTGTTTTAGTTTCATGGTTGCAGTCACCATTCTTAGTGATTTTGGAGCCCAAGAAAATAAAGTATGTCACTGTTTCCATTTTTTCTCCATCTATTTGTCATGAGGTGATGGGACCAGATGCCATGATCTTAGTTTCCTGAATGTTGACTTTTAAACCAGTTTTTCCACTCTCCTCTTTCATCTTCATCAGGAGGTTCTTTAGTATCTCTTCTCTTTCTGCAATTAGGGTGGTGTCATCTGCATACATGAAGTTATTACTATTTCTCCCAGCAATCTTGATTCCAGATTGACCTTCATCCAGCCCAACATTTTGCATGATGTACTCTGTATATAAGTTAAATAAACAATGACAATATACAGCCTTGACATACTACTTTTCCAGTTTTGAACCAGTTTGTTTTTCCATATCTGGTTCTATCTGTCACTTCTTGGCCTGTGTACACGTTTCTCAAAAGGCAGGTAAGCAGATCCGGTATTCCCATCTCTTTATGAATTTTCCATACACTGTTGTGATCCACACAGTCAAAGACTTTAGTGTAGTTAGTAAAACAGAAGTAGATTTTTTTTTTTAATCCCTTTGCTTTTTCTATGGCCCAGTGGATGTTATCAATATGATCTCTGGTTCCTCTGTTTTTTTTTTTTTTGGTTTTTTTTTTTTTTTATTTTTATGAATCCAGTTAGTATATCTTGAGGTTCTCAGCTCATGCTCTGTTGAAGTGTACCTTGAAGTATTTCGAGTATTACCTTGCTCGCAAGCAAAATGAGTCCAATTGTGTGATAGTTTGAATGGAGTTTTCCAAATTTGCTAACCTATTGAGGGCATCACTTTAACCATATTAACGTCTAAGATTTCAAATAGCTTAACTGGAATTCCTTCACCTCCACTAAGTTTGTTTGTAGTATTGACTCCTAAAGCCCACTTGACTACACACTCCAGGGTATCTAGCTTTAGGAGAATAGCTACAACATCATGGTTATCTAGGTCATTAAGACCTTTTTTTGTACAGTCCTTCTGTGTATTCTTGCCACCTCTTCTTAACGTCTTCTGCTTCTGCTAGGTTTATACCACTTCTGCCTTTTATTGTGCCCATTTTGCATGAAATATTCCCTTGATGTATCTAATATTCTTGAAATTATCTCTAGTCTTCCCCCATTCTATTGTTTCCCTCTATTTCTTTGCATTGTTCACTTAAGAAAGCTTTCTTCTTTCTCCTTGTATTCTTTGGAAATTTGTATTCAGATGGGTACATCATTCCTTTTATGCTTTCCCTTTGCTTCTCTTCTTTTCTCAACTAGTTGTAAGTCCTCCTCAGACAGCTATTTTAACTTTTTGCATTTCTTTTTCTTAGGGATGGTTTTGATCATCACCTCCTGCACAGTACTGTGAACCTCCATCCATAGTTCTTCAGGCATTCCATCTGATCTAATCCCTTGAATCTATTTGTCATTTCCACTATACAATAATAAGGGATTTGGTTTAGGTCGTACCTGAATGACCTATTGATTTTCCCTGCTTTCTTCAATTTAAGTATGAATTTCACAATAAGGAGTTCATGATCTGAGCTGCAGTCAGATCTAGGTTTTGCTTTTGCTGACTGTATAGAGCTTTTCCAAGTTTAGCTGCAAAGAATATAATCAGTCTGACTTTGGTATTAACCTTCTGGTAATATCCATGTGTAGACTCATTTCTTGTGTTGCTGGAAGAGGGTATTTGCTATGACCAGTGCACTGTCTTTCAAAACTCTGTTAGCCTTTGCCCTGCTTCATTTTGTACCACAAGGCTAAACTTACCTGTTACTCCAGGTATCTCTTGACTTCCTACTTTAGCATTGCAGTTCCCTATGATGAAAAAGGCATCTCTTTTGGCATTAGTTCTAGAAGATCTTGTAGGTCTTCATAGAACCATCCAATCTCAGCTTCTTCAGTGTTATTTGTTGGGACCTGAACTTGGATTACTGTGATATAGAATATTTTGCCAAGGAAATGAACTGAGAGCATTCTGTCATTTTTGAGATTGCACCCAGGTATTACATTTCAGACACTGTTGACCTTTATGGTTACTCCATTTCTCCTAAGGGATTCTTGTCCCAGTAGTAAATATAATGGTCATCTGAATTAAATGTACCTATGCCAATCTATTTTAGGCCTGATTACATGTACAGATACAACGAACTGCAATTATTTTTATGCCCACAGAGATACAGATTACTATGAACAATAGTGTTAATCCCCTTTTCTTAAGACTAGTTATTGGAATTGTGGCAGCCACAGATTCAGCACTACTTAAGATGGAGCAGTTTATGCCATGGCTACAGTCTTCATGACCCAGATAATAATGATGATGCGATCACTAATCTAGAGCCAGACATCTTGGAATGTGAAGTCAACTGGGCCTTAGAAAGCAGCACTACGAACAAAGCTAGTGGAGGTGATGGAATTCCAGTTGAGCTATTTCAAATCCTGAAAGATGATGCTGTGAAAGTGCTGCACTCAAGATGCCAGCAAATTTGGAAAACTCAGCAGTGGCCACAGGACTGGAAAAGGTCCATTTTCATTCCAATCCCAAAGAAAGGCAATGCCAAAGAATGCTCAAACTACCACACAATTGCATTCATCTCACATGCTAGTAAAGTAATGCTCAAAATTCTCCAAGCTAGACTTCAGCAATATGTGAACTGTGAACTCCCTGATGTTCAAGCTGGTTTTAGAAAAAGGCAGAGGAACCAGATATCAAATTGCCAACATTCACTGGATCATGGAAAAAGCAAGAGTGTTCCAGAAATACATCTATTTCTGCTATATTGACTATGCCAAAGCCTTTGACTGTGTGGAACACAATAAACTGTGGAAAATTCTGAAAGAGATGGGAATACCAGTCCACCTAACCTGCCTCTTGAGAAATCTGTATGCAGCCCAGGAAGCAACAGTTAGAACTGGACATGGAACAACAGACTGGTTCCAAATAGGAAAACGAGTACGTCAAGGCTGTATATTGTTACCCTGCTTTTTTAACTTCTATGCAGAGTACATCAGGAGAAACGCTGGACTGGAAGAAACACAATCTGGAATCAAGATTGCCAGGATAAATATCAATAACTTCAGATATGCAGATGACACCACCCTCATGGCAGAAAGTGAAGAGGAGCTAAAAAGCCTCTTGATGAAAGTGAAAGAGGAGAGTGAAAAAGTTGGCTTAAAGCTCAACATTCAGAAAACGAAGATCATGGCATCTGGTCCCATCACTTCATGGGAAATAGATGGGAAACAGTGGAAACAGTGTCAGACTTTATTTTTTGGGTCTCCAAAATCACTGCAGATGGCTATTGCAGCCATGAAATTAAAAGACGCTTACTCCTTGGAAGAAAAGTTATGACCAACCTAGATAGTATATTCAAAAGCAGAGAGATTACTTTGCCGACTAAGGTCCGCCTAGTCAAGGCTATGGTTTCTCCTGTGGTCATGTATGGATGTGAGAGTTGGACTGTGAAGAAGGTTGAGTGCCAAAGAATTGATTCTTTTGAACTGTGGTGTTGGGGAAGACTCTTGAGAGTCCCTTGAACTGCAAGGAGATCCAACCAGTCCATTCTAAAGGAGATCAGCCCTTGGATTTCTTTGGAAGGAACGATGCTAAAGCTGAAACTCCAGTACTGTGGACACCTCATGTGAAGGGTTGACTCATTGAAAAGACTCTGATGCTGGGAGGGATTTGGGGCAGGAGGAGAAGGGGATGACCGAGGATGAGATGGCTGGATGGCATCACAGACTCAATGGATATGAGTCTGAGTGAACTCCTGGAGATGGTGATGGACAGGGAGGCCTGGCGTGCTGTGATTCATGGGGTCGCAAAGAGTCAGACACGACTGAGCGACTGAATTGATCTGAACTGAACTGAACTGACAGTCTGTGCATCATGCCGTTAACTTCTCTCTGGTTATTGTCATAGTATATAGTTTTAATTGTTTGATCTTTTGAGTCATTATCTATTAGAACTTTAGCCTGTCTTTTCATCACTTAAAATTGCTTTGTCTTTAGTGATTCAGTATTCATTGAGTACCCATTATATGTGATGAATCTTTCTGATTTCAGGAAGATTTCTGAATTCCTACTAAAGAATTTTCTCCACAAGTTTTCCTTTATATTCACTGCTGGTAATATTAATTCTGGAGGAAAGAGTCTGGAATTTTAAAAAATTAATATTAAAAAATTTACCCATGTTCATAGAAAATTAAAACTGCAATCACTTCCAGGAAACTGCAGTCCCTTTCTTATTTTTTGCTTGTTTGTTTGTTTTCAAGCATCAAGATTATGAGCATTTGATTAAAGTTTAATTCAATTTCCAATATTTTATTATAATATTGGCTTTCCTTCTCTAAAATTTATTGAGCTAAAATAAATAACCAACAGATATTAAATTAGAAAGATAGCTACAGATATTCAATCAGACTGTGCCTTCTGATGGAACTGTAGGGAAGAAAATTTGTGAAGGAAAATTAAATTGTATTCTTACTTCCATTCTAACATACTTTCTCCCCAACCCCTCCCATCAACTTTTGGCACTGAGCTAATTAATGGCTACACTGCATGATGAAAATTGGGTTGCTACTAACTTCCAAACAATTGTTTTGGAAAAGAATTTTGTTTTTATTCACAAAAGTATAATCAAAAATCTCCTGTCCCTCCGTTAGAGAGAGTCTAGTGACAACTAAGATGCAGGTGAAGGCATAAATAACCCTTCCTTGAGAATCTCAGCAAGTTGGAGAATCATTGTGGAGGGAGGATTTTTACAGGTCTTTAATCATAATAAATCCAAGATATATAGCCAGTCTTGTTGCAGAATTTTTTTTATTTTAATTTTAACAGTTGTTTGTAATTACTTGTCATCCTCCACTGCTGTCATGTCACTAACATATATTAACTTCAGAAGTCATCAGGAGGGTTTTTAGTATTCTGAAAAATAAGTAAATAGGGAATCTCTGTCAGGCCTTTGGAGTTTGAAGAAACAAGTATGAAGTGAATTAAGGTATAGAAAACAAACATATTGATGCCGAGAGGGAAAGAGGAGAAGCGACAAATTTGTGACCCCATGGACTATATAGTCCATGGAATTCTCAGGCCAGAATACTGGAGTGGATAGCCGTTCCCTTCTCCAAGGGATCTTCCCAACCCAGGGATCAAACCCAGGTCTTCCACATTGCAGGTGGATTCTTTACCAGCTGAGTCACCAGGAAAGCCCAAAATAAATAAGCCTTCACTGTCCATGGGATTCTCCAGGCAAGAATACTGGAGTGGGCTTCCATTCCCTTCTCCAGGGGATCTTCCTGACCCAGGGATCAAACCTGTGTCTTTTGCATCCTGCATTACAGGCAGGTTCTTTACCACTGAGCCACCGAGAAAGCCCCATATACATGTTAGTGTATATAAAATAAATAATTATTAAGAATATACTATAGAGCACAGGAAACTCTACTCAATACTTTATAATAATGTGGGAAGAGGAAACTAAAAAAAAAAAAAAGAGTGGATATATGTATATCTGATTCACCTTACTGTACAGTAGAAACTAAAACAGCATTTTAAATCAAACTATACTATAAAACTTAATTTTTATAAAAGGATGTAATGAATCAAATGAAATCTTACTTCCCTGTCTTCCTTGTCCCCAGTAGGCCTGGGGAAATAAAATTCAAAATCTAGTCTAATTTTTTGAAATTGCTATACTGTAGTCATTAAAGTGTTGCAGAATAATGAGATTATAGACTATCTGAAATAGATCTTAGAAATAATCTAATCAAAGCATTCATACAAAGCAAAATCTCTCACTCTTGGATTTCTCATAAATAGTCATCTTTCATATCCATTTTCACACTAAGATAAATATCTCAAAATGTTTTCAAATTACATATTAATTTTTATGTTGCCATTACTATACTTCAAACCACCTCTATTTCCTGATTAAACTATTAAGATATTCTCCTAGTTTTTATTTTCTTATTCTCTCTCAACCTCACTAATCCATTTTCCTCTCAGTAGCTGAAATGATCTCTTTAATCTATGTCAGTTAAAAAAAATCACCATTTGAAAAAAAAATCACCATTTGCTTTTTAAAAATCATTTTAAAATTTTGTATTAGGTGTAATCAATTAATAGAAAATGTGATAGTTTCAGGTGAACAATGAAGGAACTCAGCTATACATATGCATGTGTCAGTTTTCCCCCAAATTGTACTCTCATCCAAGCTGCTATAAAACATTGAATAGAGTTACATGTCTACACAGTATGTCCTTAATGGTTATCTATTTTAAACATAACAGTGTGTACATATCCTTCCTCAAAGCCATAGCTATCCCTTCCCTCAATCCTTCCCCCAGGCAACCATAAGTTCATTCACGAAGACTTTGAGTCTGTTTCTGTTTTATAAGTTCATTTCTATCACTTCTTTTGAGACTGTACATAAGAGAGATGTCATATGACTTTCTTCTTCTGACTTACTTCACTGAGTATGACAAATTCTAGGTCCATCTGTGTAGCTACAAATGGTATCATTTTACTACATTGATTGCTACAATGGTAATCATTTTAATTACTGAATAATATTCCATTGTATATATGTACCACACTAGGCTTCAAGAGTGTGAATCAAGAACTTCCAGGTATACAAGCTGGGTTTCCAAAAGACAAAGAAATGAGAGATCAAAGTGTCACTATTTATTGGATCATGGAGAAAGAAAGGTGATTTCAGAAGAAAACATCTACTACTACTTCACTGACTAGTCCAAAGCCTTTGACTGCAGATCTCAACAAACTGTGGGAAATTATTTTAAAAATGGGAGTATCAGAGCATATTACCTGTCTCCTGAAAAACCAGTATGTGGGTCAAGAAGCTGCAGTTAGAACAGGACATGGAGCAACAATCTAACTGGTTCAAAATTCGGAAAGGAGTTTGACAAGCTATATGTTGTTAACCTGCTTATTTAATTTATATGCAGAGTAGATCATGTAAGTCCCAGGCTGGATGAATCACAAACTAGAATTAAGATTGCTGGGAGGAATATCAAAACCTCAGATATGCAGAGGATACCACTCTCATTCAAAAAGGTATCCTTTTCATCATAGAGGACTTGGATGCAAAAATAGGAAATCAAGAGAAATCTACAGTAACAGGAAAGTTTAGTGTTACAATATAATATGATATAGGAAAAAGGCTAGCAGAGTTTTGCCAAGAGAATGCACTGGTCACAACAAACACCCTCTTCTAACAATACAAGATATGAGTCTACCCATGGACATCACCAGATGGTCAATACACAAATCAGATTAATTATATTCTTTGCAACCAAAAATGGAGAAGCTCTATACAGTCAGCAAAAACAAGACCAGGAGCTGACTGTGGCTCAAATCATAAATTCCATGTTGCCAAATTCAGACCTCAGTTGCAGAAAGTAGGGAAAAGCACTAGGCCATTCAGGTATGACCTAAACCAAATCCTTTATGATTATACAGTGGAAGTGACAGATAGTGTCAAGGGATTAGATATGATAGACAGAGTGTCTGAAGAGCTATGCACAGATATTTCTAACACTGTAAAGGAGTTAATGATCAAAACCATCTACGAGAAAAAGAAATGGAGAAAGGTGAAATGGTTGTCTGAAGAAGCCATACAAATAGCTGAGAAAAGAAGAGAAGCAAAAGCTAAGAAAAATGAAATATATACCCATGTGAATGCAGATTTCCAAAGAATAGCAAGGAAAAATGAGAAAATCTTAAGTGAACAATGCAAAAATAGAGGAAAAACAATAGAATGGGAAAGACTAGAAGTCTTTCCAAGAAAATTAGAGATACCAGGAAGAATTTCATGCAAAGATAAAGGACAGAATAAAGGAAAAAGGTGCACAATAAAGGGCAGAAATGGTACAGACCTAAACAGAAGCAAAAGAGATTAAGAAGATGGCAAGAATACACAGAAGAATTATGCAAAGAAAATCTTAATGACCTGCATAACTGTGATGGTGTGGTAACTCATCTAGAGCCAAACATCCTGGAGTGTGAAGTCAAGTGGGCTTTAGGAAGCATCACCATGAACAATGCTAGTGAGGATGAAGGAATTCCACCTGAGCTATTTCAAATCTAAAAGATAACTGCTGTTAAAATGCTGCATTCAACATATTAGCAAATTTGGAAAACTCAGCAGTGACTACAGGACAGAAAATGTCAGTTTTTATTCCAGTCCCAAAAAAGGACAATGCCAATGACAGTTTAAACTACCACACAGCTGCACTCATTTCACATGCTAGCAAGGTAATGCTCATGATCCTTCAAGCTAGGCTTCAACAGTACATGAATTGAGAACTTCCAGATGTACAAGCTGTATTTAGAAAAGGCAAAGGAATCAGAGATCAAATTGCCAACATCAATTTGATATAGAAAAAACAAGGGAATTCCAAAAATATCTACTCTGCTTCATTGATTCACTAAAGCTTTGACTGTGTGGATCACAACAAAATGCAGAAAATTGTTAAAGAGATGGGAATACCAGATCACCTTACCTGCCACCTGAGGTATGCAGGTCAAGAAACAACATTTAGAACCAGACATGGAACAATGAACTGGTTCAAATATTGGAGAGGGGTATGTCAAGGCTTTATATTGTCACCCTGCTTTATTTAACTTATATGCAGCATACATCATGTGAAATGCCAGGCTGGTTGAAGCTCAAGCTGGAATCATGCTTGCCAGGAGAAATATCAGTAACTTCAAATGTGCAATTCACACCACCTTAATGGCAAAAAGTGAAGAGAAACTAAAGAGTCTCTTGATGAAGCTGAAAGAGGAGAGTAAAACAGCTGGCTTAAAATTCAGCATTCCAAAACCTAAGATCATGGCATTCAGTCCTATCACTTCATGGCAAATCAATTGGGGTAAAAATGTAAGCAATGACAGATTTTATTTCTTTGGCTCCAAAATCACTGCAAACAGTGACTGCAGTCATGAAACTAAAAGATTCTTGCTCCTTGGAAGAAAAGCTACGAGAAACAAAAGTAGCTTATAAGAAAGCAGAGACATCACTTTTGCCAACAAAGGCTGTATATTCAAAACTCTGATTTTTCCAGTAGTCAAGTACAGATGTGAAATTTGGACAATAAAGAAGGCTGAATGCTGAAGAATTGATGCATTGGACTTGTGGTGCTGGAGAAAACTCTTGAGAGTCCCTTGGATGGCAAGGATATAAAGCCAGTTAATCCTAAAGGAAACGAACTCTGAATATTCATTGCAAGGACTGATTCTGAAACTGCAATTATTTGGCCATGTGATGTGAAGAGCTGACTCATTGAAAAGACCTTGATGCTGGGAAAGATTAAGGACAGGAAGAGAAGGGAGCAATCTAGGATGAGATGGTGGATGGCATCATCAATTCAATGGACATGAATTTGAGCAAACTCTGGGAGATAGTGAAGATCATATAAGTCTGGCATGCTGCAGACCATGGGGTTGCATAGGGTTGAACATGACTGTGTACTGAACAGCAACAACCACTCTAATGACAGAAAGTGTGAAGAGGAACTTATGACTCTCCTAAAGACGGAAAAGGAGTGAGAAAAGATGGTAAAAGAGTGAGAAAGCTGGATTAAAACAACATTAAAAAAATAAGACTGTGGCATCTGGTCCCATCTATTCCTGTAAAACAGAAGAGTAAATAACTGAAAGAAATGATATATTTTCTTTTCTTGGGTTCCAAAATCACTGTGGACAATGACTGCAGCCATGACATTTAAAGACGCCTATTTCTTGGAAAGAAATCTATGACAAACCTAGTGAAAGTGAAAGTCACTCAGTTGTGTCCGACTCTTTGTTACCCCATGGACTATATAGTCCATGGAATTCTCAAGGCTAGACTACTGGAGTGGGTAGCCTTTCCATTCTCTAGGTATGACAAACCTAGACACCATATTAAAAAGCCCAGACATCACTGTCCCAATAAAACTCCATCTAAGTCAAAGCTATGATTTTCCAGTAGTCATGTACATATATAAAAGTTGGACCATAAAAATGCTGAGAATCAAATAATTTATGCTTCGGGATTGTAGTGCTGGAGATTTTTTTGCAAAGAGATCAAATCAGTCAATCATGGAGTGTATGTTCTAAAGCTGATGATCCAACACTTTGGCCACCTGAAGCAAAGTGTCAACTCATTGGTAAAGAAACTGATGCTAGGAAAAAAATCAAAGACTAAAACAGAAGGGTCAGCAGAGGATGAGATGGTTAAATAGCATCACCAACTTAATGGGCATGAATTTGAACAAACTTCTGGAGATAGTGGAGGACAAAGGAGCCTGGTGTGCTATAGTCCATGAGGTCACAGAGTTGGACATGACTTAGCTACTGAACAATAATAACATATACGTACCACATCTTCTTTATTCATTCCTCTGTCAATAGGTATTTAAGTTGCTTCCATATCTTGGGTATTGCAAACTGTGCTGCAGCGAATATTGGGGCACATGTATCCTTTCAGATCATGGTTGTCCCCCCCCCACCCGGATGTATATCCAGTAGTGGAATTGCAGGGTCATATGATAGCTCTATTTTTAGCTTTTTCAGGAATCTCCATAACATTCTCCATAGTATCTGACCCATTTGCATTACCACCAACAGCGTAGACAGGTGGTACAGTTCACTTCTCTCCACACCCTCTCCAGTATTTACTGTTTGGAGATTTTTTGATGATAACCATTCTGGCTGCTCTGAGGTGATATCTCATTTTAGTATTGATCTGCATTTCTCTAATAATGGGCAATGTTGAACATGTTTTCATGAGCTTCTTCTCCATTCATATTGTCTTGAGAACACTGTGCAGTCTTGCCTCCTTTATCATAGATCAATTGGCTATAAATGTATGGCCTTATTTATGTGTTTTATTTCCTGTTCCATTGATGTATTTTTTCTATTTCTCTGTCAGTACCATATTGTTTTGATGACTGCAGCTAATATACTCTAAAGTCAGGAGGACTGATTCCTCCACCTCTGTTTACTTTCTGAATATTTCTTTGATTATTTGGAGTCTTCTGTGTCCCCCACAAACTTTAAGATTTTCTGTTCTAATTCTGTGAAAATGCCATTGGTAATTTGATAAGGATTGCATTGAATTTGTAGAATGCCTTGTGTGGTATAATCATTTTGACATTATTTATTCTTCCAATCCATGAACATTGTAAACTTTATATTTGTTTATATCTTCTTTGATTTCTTTCATTAGTGTTTTATAGTTTTTGGTGTACCAGTCTTTTGTCTCCAGAGGTAGGTTTATTTTAGGAATTTTATTTTTCTTGATGTGATGGTAAATTGTACTATATCTTGAATTTCTCCTTCTGAGCTTTCATTTCTAGTGTATACAAATGCCACTTATTGATGTGTATTCATTATGTAACCTGAAATTTTACCAGATTTATTGAAGAACTCTAGTAGTATTCTGGTAAAATCTTCAGGATTTTCTATGTACAATTTCATATCATTTGCAAACAGAGACAGTTTAACTTATTTTTCAGTTAGGATTAATTTTACTTCCTTTTCTTCTCTGATTGCTATAGCTAGGACTTCCATAACTATGCTGAATAAAAGTGGTAAGAATGGACATCTTTGTTTTGTTCCTGATCTAGAGGGAATGGTTACAGCTTCTCATCAATAAGCAAGATGCTAGCTACAGGTTTGTCATATATGGCCTTTATTACATTGAGGTATGTTTCATCTATGCCCGCTTTCAGGACAGTTTTATCACAAATGGGTGCTCAATTTTGTCAAAAGCATTTTCTGCACCTTTTAAGCTGATCATATGGTTTTCATTTTTCACTTTCTTGATGTGGAGTATCCTATTGATTAACTTGCATATATTGAAAAATCCTTGTATCACTGGTATGAATCCTTCTTAAACAAGCTGTATGATCTTTTTAGTGTATTGTTGGATTTTCTTTGCTAATATTTCATTGAGAATTTTTGCATATACATTCATTAATGGTTCTATTAAAGACCTGTAATTTTCTTTTTTCATAGTCTCTCTGTCTGGTTTAGGTTTCAGAATGATGGTAGCCTCATAAAATGATTGTGGAAGTTTTCCTTCCTCTGCAATTTTTTGGAACAGTTTCAGAAAGATAAGTGTTAACTGTTTTCTAAACGTTGGTAGAATTCACCTACGAAGCCACCTATGAAGCCTGGACTTTTGCTGCTGGGATGTTTTAAATCACAGTTTTGCTTTCAGTGCTTGTAAATGGTCTGTTCATATGTTCTATTTCTTCCTGGTTCATCCTTGATAGACTGTACCTTTCTAAAAATTTGTCCATTTCTTCCTGGTTGTCCATTTTATTAGTATACAGTTGCCCATAATAGTCTCTTATGATTCTTGCTATTTCTGTTGAATTAATTGTAACTTCTACTTTTTCACTTCCAATTTTATTGATTTGAGTCCTCTTCCATTTTTTCTTGATGAGTTTGGCTTAAGGTTTATCAGTTGTGTTTATCTTTTCAAAGAACAATCTGTTGTTTCATTATTGCAATTGTTTTCTTTGTTTTTATTTTGTGCTATGAATTTATGATTTATACTATTAACTTTAGGTTTTATATGCTCTTCTTGCCTTAGTTGTTTTAGGTGTAAATTCGTTTATTTGAGATTTTTTTTATTTGAGGTGAGATTTTATTGGTATAATCTTCCCTCTTAGAACTGTTTTGATACATCCCATAGGTTTCATACCATTGTGCTTATACTTTAATTTCTCTCTAGATTTTTTTTTTCATTTCTTTCTCTAATTTTTTTCAGTGATCCATTGATTATTTTGTAGCACATTTTTTAACCAACACATTTTTGTGTTTTGTAGGTTTTTATTTTCTTGTAGTTTATTTTTAATCTCAAAATGTTATGATCAGAAAAGATGCACGGTATGATTTCAATCTTCTTAAATTTACCAAGACTTACCTTGTGGCCCAGCATTTCATGAGTCTTGAAGAATATTCTATATACACTTGAGAAGAATGTGTACTTTATTGATTTTGAATGGAATGCTCTATAAATATCAATTAAGTCCAACCTGTCTAAAGTGTCATTTAAGGTCTCTGTTTCCTTATTAATTATTTGCCTGAATGATCTGTCCATTGATTCAAGTGGGGTAGAGTACACATTTTTCTCAACTGTATATAGAATATTCTACAAGACTCATCAAATCCTGGGCCACAAGGTTAGTCTTGGTAAATTTAAGAAGACTGAAATCATACCATGCATCTTTTCTGATCATAACACTTTGAGATTAAAAATAAACTACAGGAAAATAAAAACCTACAAAACACAAAAATGTGTTGGCTAAACATTGTGCTACAAAATTATCAAAGGATCACTGAAAAAAATTAGAGAAAGAAATGAAAAAAAAAATCTAGAGGCAAATTAAAGTATAAGCACAGTTCAGTTCAGTTCAGTTGCTCAGTCGTGTCTGACTCTTTGTGACCCCATGAATTGCAGCACGCCAGTCCTCCCTGTCCATCACCCTCTCCTGGAGTTCACTCAGACTCACGTCCATCGAGTCACTGATGCCATCCAGCCATCTCATCCTGGGTCATCCCCTTCTCCTCCTGCCGTAAATCCCTCCCAGCATCAGAGTCTTTTCCAGTGAGTCAACTCTTCTCATGAGGTGGCCAAAGTACTGGAGTTTCAGCTTTAGCATCGTTCCTTCCAAAGAAATCCCAGGGTTGATCTCCTTCAGAATGAACTGGCTGGATCGCCTTACAGTCCAAGGGACTTTCAAGAGTCTTCTCCAACACCACAGTTCAAAAGAATCAATTCTTCGGTGCTCAGCCTTCTTCACAGTCCAACTCGCACATCCATACATGACCACAGGAAAAACCATAGCCTTGATTAGACGGACCTTAGTCGGCAAAGTAATGTCTCTGCTTTTGAATATACTATCTAGGTTGGTCATAACTTTTCTTCCAAGGAGTAAGTGTCTTCTAATTTCATGGCTGCAATCGCCATCTGCAGTGATTTTGGAGACCAAAAATAAATAAATAAATAAATAAAGTCTGACACTGTTTCCACTGTTTCCCTATGTATTTCCTATGAAATGATGGGACCGGATGCCATGATGTTCGTTTTCTGAATGTTGAGGTTTAAGCCAACTTTTTCACTCTCCTCTTTCACTTTCATCAGGAGGCTCTTTAGTTCCTCTTCACTTTCTGCCATAAGGGTGGTGTCACCTGCATATCTGAGATTATTCATATTTCACCTGGCAATCTTGATTCCAGATTGTGTTTATTCCAGTCCAGCGTTTCTCATGATGTACTCTGCATATAAGTTAAATAAGCAGGTAGCAATATACAGCCTTGATGCAGTCCTTTTCCTATTTGGAACCAGTCTGTTGTTCCATGTCCAGTTCTAACTGCTCCTTCCTGACCTGCATACAGATTTCTCAAGAGGCAGGTTATGTGGTCTGGTATTCCCATCTCTTTTCCACAGTTTATTGTGATCCACACAGTCAAAGGCTTTGGCATAGTCAGTAAAGCAGAAATAGATGTTTTTCTGGAACTCTCTAGCTTTTTCCATGATCCAGCAGATGGTGGCAGTTTGATATCTGGTTCCTCTGCCTTTTCTAAAACCAGCTTGAACATCAGGAAGTTTGTGGTTCACGTATTGCTGAAGCCTGGCTTGGAGAATTTTGAGCATTACTTTACTAGCATGTGAGATGAGTGCAATTGTGTGGTAGTTTGAGCATTCTTTTGCATTTCCTTTCTTTAGGGATGTAGCAAAACAGTTCTAGGAGGGAAGCTTATAGCAATAAAATCTCACTTCAAATGAAAAAGCTCAAATAAACACATTTGCACCTATATCAATCCAAGAAGTTATAGTAATTATAAATGTATATGCACCTAACCTAGGAGTACCTCAATATGCAAGGCAAATACTGACAACCATAAAGGGAGAATTTGACAGCAACACACTAAAAATCAGTAGAGTACGCTCTGAACAAAAGTCTTGCTGGGTAGAATATTCTTGGTTGTAGTTTCTTCCATTTCATTACTTTGAATATAATGTGCCCGGTTTGATTCCTGGGTTGGGAAGATACACTTGAGAAGAGAAAAGCTATTCAATCCAGTATTCTTGGGCTTTTCCTGTGACTAAGCTGGTAAAAAATCCTCCTGCAGTGTGGGAGACCTGAGTTCTATCCCTGAGTTGGGATGATCCCCTGGGGATAGGGAAGGTTACCCACTCCACTTTTGTGCCCTGGAGAACTCCATGAACTGTATAGTCCATGGGGTTACAAAGAGTCAGACACCACTGAGCAACTTTCACTTTCACTTTCAATGTGCCGTTCCCTTCTGGGTTGTAGATTTTCTGTTGGGAATTTAGCTGATAATCTTATGGGCGTACCTTTGCATGTTATTCATCTTTTCCCCTTGTTTTTAAAAAATATTTTATCTTTGTTTTTAATTTTTGTCAGATTGATTACTATGTGTCTTGAGGTGTTCCTCCTTGAATTTTTCCTGCTTGGTACTCTCTGCACTTCCTGGACCTTGTTGACTGTTTCCTTTCTCATATTATGGAAGTTTTTAGATATTATCTCTTCAAATATTTTCTTGGTTCCTTTCTCTCTCTCCTCTTTCTGGGTCCCTATGATATGAATCTTGTTACATTTAGTGTTTTCCCAGAGGGCTCTTATGTTGTCTTCATTTTTTTTTTTCATTTTTTTTCCCTGTATTATATTTTGCAACAGTGATTTTCACCATTCTGTCTTCCAGGTCATTTATTCATTTTTTCTGCCTTTTTAATTCTGCTATTGATTCCTTACTGTGTATTTCTATTTATTTGTTCTTTAGTTCTTTTAGATCATTGGTAAACACTTCTTGTATCTTCCCCATTCTTTTCCTGAGATCCTGGATTGTGGACGTTTTCATATATCTGCTTTAATTTTTTTTCCCCCTTGAGGATTTATCTTGCTTCTTCATTTGAGACAATACTATGCCTTTTCATTTTGATTGGACTTCCCTGGTGGCTCAGATGATAAAGCATCTGCCTGCAATGTGAGAGACCTGAGGTCAATCCCTGTGTCAGGAAGATCCCCTGGAGAAAGAAACACAACCCACCCTGGTACTCTTGCCTGGAAAATCACATGGATGGAGGACCCTGGTAGGTTACACCCTACACTTCTGGGTTGTCCCAGAGCACTAGCTTTGGGTGACCTGCTTCATGCACCAACTTTCCACTTTTTACATATGGTAATATACATATAAAAGTGAAGACTGAAACCTCAGAGAACCTGTTTAACTTTTTATTTCCATCTAAAGAATACATTTCCCCATGAATATAAAGTATACCTTTCTCTATCTATATTAATTTTCTTTTAGTTTATTTGCAGTGAGCAACTTTTGTGTTTGTCTCCTACACATGCATTTCTTTTACCTCTTCATTTGACAGTCTTCTCAGTTAGACTATCACCTCCACATAGAGAGCCTTCCCAGAGTCTTCCAAACAAGCTTAAATTTTCCATTACATATTACTATGGTTCTCACACTTTTATTGAGATCATAATTGAAATTCAAGTAATTATTAGTATATATTTTTTATATCTACCCTCTTCATCTAGCTTATAGGCTCTGAGAAGTTAAGATTGTGTTTGTCTCAGCCACTGCCATATCCTTAGCACTTAAAAAGTGTCTGACACATTCTGGCTCAATAAATATTGGTTAATTGAAAGAAGAAATGACATTCATGTGAAAATAGCATCTCCAACTACTCCTTTGTAGGATTTGCCATCCCATTTATGACACAACACATTTCATCTGTTTTTAGTATGGCTCTCTGTAGCTACAAACAATTGGTTCTACATATATTTATTTGAATATGGAACATTTCCCTTAAGCTCTTATTTCTATTTTCAAGCTAAATTTTATTAATAACTTGATTCACTTTGGACAGAGTTAGATTGCAGATGCTAGCAGCTCTCCTCAAGATCTTGATATTTATGTTATATAAAGGCTTATATTTTAAAAATTATGCACTTTGAATTTAATCTGCTTAAACTTTACCTGGAGGTAAACTTCAGGGATAAAGCACTGTGAATGTAATTGGCCCTCCTTTTGTGTTCAAGACATTGTACTCTACTTCTCCTTCAACCTCTCTAATATTTTACTCTTGGTTTCTTATCTTGGACCTTTTTCCACTGAGTGGCTTCTTCCTCTTCTTTTTTTAAAAGGAATTTTCAATCACACTCTCTTCTCCATTACATTACTTTTGAATACATTCCCTCGGCAATTTCATCTTCTCCCATAGATTTTACTAGCTCTCACCACTGAGGACTATCATTTTTATCTTCTTCACATACTCATCTCCTGAGTTGCAGAAAAAAGCTTGATTTAAATAGATATTTGAAAGTGGTTCTCATAGTCTCTTTTACAATATGCAGAAATAGATGTTATTAAAAAGCAGAGACATTACTCTGCCCACAAACCTCCATCTAGTCAAAGTTGTGGTTTTTCCAGTAGTCATTTATGGATGGGAGAGTTGGACTATAAAGAAAGCTGAGTGCTGAATAATTGAGGCTTTTGAACTATGGTGTTGGAGAAGACTCTTGAGAGTCTCTTGGACTGCAAGGAGCTTCAACCCGTCAATCCTAAAGGAAGTCAGACCTGAATATTCACTGGAAGGACTGATGATGAAGATGAAACTCCAATATAGAGTATGATGAACAACTATATGGGAATAAAATGGATAATCTGAAAGAAATGGACAGATACTTATAAAACTTCAACCTTCTAAGACTGAACAAGGAAGAAATAGAAATCATGAACAACCCAATTATAAGCACTGAAATTGAAGCTGTGATCAAAAACTTCCCATAAAACAAAAGCCCAGGACAAGATGGCTTCACAGAAGAATTCTATCAGACATTTAGATAAGAGCTGATGCCTATTCTTCTAAAACTCTTTCAAAAATTGCAGAGGAAGGAAGACTTCCAAACTCATTTATGAGGCCACCATCACCATGATATCAAAACCAGACAAAGATAACACAAAAAAAGAAAATGACAGACCAATATCACTGATGAACATAGATGCAAAAATCTTCAACAGAATTTTAGAAAACAGAATTTAACAACACATTACAAAGTTCATACACCATGATCAACTTGGGTTTATTCCAGAGATACAAGGATTTTTCAATATACTCAAACAAATCAATAAGATACATCATGTTAACAAATTGAAACATAAAAGCCATTTAATAATCTCAATAGATGAAGAAAAAAAAAACTTTTGACAAAATTCAGCACATATTTATGATTAAAGTACTTCAAAAAATGGGCATAGAAGAAGGCTACCAAATTTGGAAAACTCAGCAGTGGCCACAGGAGTGGAAAAGGTTAACTTTCATTCCAATCTCAAAGAAAGGCAATGCCAAAGATGCTCAAACTACCGCAAATTGCACTCATCTCACATGCTGGTAAAGTAATGCTCAAAATTATCCAAGCCAGGCTTCAGTAATATGTGAACCATGAACTTCCACCTGTTCAAGCTGGTTTTAGAATAGGCAGAGGAACCAGAGTTCAAATTGCCAACATCTGCTGGATCATGGAAAAGCAAGAGAATTCCAGAAAAAATACCTATTTCTGCATTATTGACTATGCCAAAGCCTTTGTGGATCACAATAAACTGTGGACAATTCTGAAAGAGATGGGAATACCAGACCACCTGACCTGCCTCTTGAGAAACTTATATGCAGGGCAGGAAGCAACAGTTAGAACTGAACATGGAACAACAGACTGGTTCCTAAGAGAGAAGAAGTACGTCAAGGCTGTATATGTCACCCTGCTTATTTAACTTATATGCAGAGTACATCATGAGAAACGCTGGGCTGGAAGAAGCACAAGCCAGAATCAAGATTGCTAGGAGAAATATCAATAATCTCAGATATGCAGATGACACCACCCTTATAGCAGAAAGTGAAGAGGAACTAAAGAGCCTCTTGATGAAAGTGAAAGTGGAGAGTGAAAAAGTTGACTTAAAGCTCAACATTCAGAAAACAAAGATTATGGCCCCTGTCCCCATCACTTCATGGGAAATAGATGGGGAAACAGTGGAAACAGTGTCAGACTTTATTTTTTTTGGTCTCCAAAATCACTGCAGAGGTGACTGCAGCCATGAAATTAAAAGACACTTACTCCTTGAAGAAAAATTATCATCAACCTGGGTAGCATATTGAAAAGCAGAGACATTACTTTGCCCACAAAGGTCCGTCTAGTCAAGGCTATGTTTTTTCCAGTGGTCATGTATGGATATGAGAGTTGTATGGATAAGAGAGAAGAAAGCTAAGTGCCGAAGAATTGATGCTTTTGAACTGTGGTGTTGGAGAAGACTCTTGAGATTCCCTAGGACTGCAAGGAGATCCAACCAGTCCATTCTGAAGGAGATCAGCCCTGGGATTACTTTGGAGGGAATGATGCTGAAGCTGAAACTCCAGTACTTTGGCCACCTTATGTGAAGAGTTGACTCATTGGAAAAGACCCTGATGCTTGGAGGGATTGGGGGCAGGAGGAGAAGGGGACGACAGAGGATGAGATGGTTGGATGGCATCACCTACTCGATGGACATGAGTCTGAGTGAACTTCGGGAGTTGGTGATGGACAGGGAGGCCTGGCATGCTGCAATTCATGGGGTCACAAAGAGACGGACACGACTGAGTGACTGAACTGACTGACTGACTGACCTCAACATGGTAAAGGCCATATATGATATGCTGACAGCAAAGATTGAAATGGTGGAAACCTGAAAGCATCCCCACTAAGATCAGGAACAAGACAATGCTGTCCACTGTCACCACTATTATTCAATATAGTTTTAGAAGGCCTAGCTACAGCAATCAGAGAGAAAAAAAAAAAAAGAAAAAAAGAAATCAATCCAGATCAGAAAAGAATAAATAAAACTATTACTTTTTGCAGATGACATGATATTATACTTAAAAAACCCTAAAGATACTATCAGAACATTATTAGAGCTAATCATTGAATTTAGGAAAATCAAAGGATGCAAAATCAATACACAGAAATCACTTGCATTTCTATATACTAACAATGAAAAATCAGAAAGAGAAATTCAGTATTCAATCTGATTCACCAATGCAACAAAAAGAATAAAATATCTAGGGGTAAACCTACCTAAGGAGACCAAAGAACTTTATGCAAAAAATTACACTGACAAAAGAAATCAAAGTTGACATAAACAGATGGAGAGATATTCCATGTTCCTGGGTATTAAGAATTAATATGGAGAACATGACTATACTACCAAACAATTTACTGATTCAATGTGATCCCTATCAAATTACCAATGGCATTTTTCATAGAACTAGAACATAAAATTTCACAATTGATATGGAAACACAAAAGACCCTGAATAACCAAAGCCATCTTTAGAAAGAAGAATGGAGCTGGAGGGCTCAATCTTCCAAACTTCAGATTATGTTATAAAGCTATAGTCATCCAGACAGCATCATACTGGCACAAAAACAGAAATATTGACCAATAGAACAATATAGAAAGTCCAGAAACAAACCCATGCAGCTACAGGTACCTGTTTTTGATAAAAGAGGCAATAATATACAGGGTTAAAGACAGCCTCTTCAAAAATTGTGCTGGGAAAACTGGTCAGCTACATGTAAAAGAATGAAACCAGAACATTTCCTAACACCATACATAAACATAAACTCAAAATGGGTTCCAGACCTACATGTAAGACCAGAAACTACAAAACTCTTAGAGGAAAACATAGGCAGAACACTCAATGACATAAATCAAAGCAAGATCCTCTATGACCCACTTCCTAGAGTAATGGAAATAAAAACAAAAGTAAACAAATGGGATCTGATTAAACTTAAAAGATTTTGAAGAGCAAAGGAAACTATAAGCAAAGTGTAAAGACAACCCCCAGAATGGGAGAAAATAATAGCAAATGAAACAACTGACAAAGGATTAATTTCCAAAATATATAAACATCTCAAGACCAGAAAAACAAACAATCCAATCAAAAAATGGGGAAAAGACCTAAACAGACATTTCTCCAAAGAAGACATACAGATGGCTAACAAAGACATGGAAAAAAAAAAAAAAAAAAGCTCAACATTCTCATTATTAGAGAAGTGCAAATCAAAACTGCACTGGTCAGAATGGCCATCATCAAAAAGTCCACAAACAATAAATGCTGGAGAGGATGTGGAGAAAAAGGAATGCTCTTGCGCTATTGATCGGAATGCAATCTGAAACAGCCACTATGGAAGATGGTATGGAGATTCTTTAAAAAACTGCAAATAAAATCACCATATGACTCAGGAATCCAACTCCTAGGCATATACCTTGAGGAAATCAAAACTGAAAAAGACACATGTACCCCATTATTCATTGTAGCACTGTTTACAATAACTAGAACATGGGAGCAACTTAGATGTTCATCGACAGATAAATGGATAAAGAGGTTGTGGTACATATAAACAATGGAATATTACTCAATCATAAAAATGAATGCATTTGAGTCAGTTCTAATGAGGTGGATGAATCTAGAGCATATTATACAGAGTAAAGTAAGTCAGAAGGAGAAAGATAAACATCATATACTAACACATATATATGGAATCTAGAAAACTGATACTGAAGCATTTAGTTACAGGGCAGCAATGGAGAAACAGACATAGAGAATAGACTCATGGACATGGGGAGAAGAGAGGAGAGTCTGAGATGTCTGGAGAGAGTAACATGGAAACTAGCATTACCATATGCAATATAGATAACTAACAGGGAATTGTTGTATGTCTCAGGAAACTAAAAAAAAGGCTCTGTACCAACCTAGAAGGGTGGGTTGGGGAGGTAGATGGGAGGGAGGTTCTAAAAGAAGGGGATATATATATACATATATATATACCTATTTTGCAAAGCAATTATCCTTCAATTGAAATATAAATGAATTTTAAAAAAGAATTCAGAATAGTTGCTTTATGAAACCTCAGGGCTTCTCAGGTGTTGCTAGTGGTAAGCATCCTGCCTACTAATCCAGGAGACATAAGAGACACAGTTTCAAGCCCTGGGTGCAGGAGTTCACTTGGATTAGGAAATGGCAACCCATTCCAATGTTCTTGCCTGGAAAATGCCATGGATAGAGGAGCCTGGTTTTCAAGAGTCCATGGGACTGCAAAGAGTTGGACATGACTGAAGTGACTAGCACAATAAAAACAAGATATTTCAAAGAGGTACAAGAAATACAGAGTGAAGTAAGCCAGAAGGAAAAACACCAATACAGTATACTAACACATATATATGGAATTTAGGAAGATGGCAATGACGACCCTGTATGCAAGACAGGGAAAGAGACACAGATGTGTATAATGGACTTTTGGACTCAGAGGGAGAGGGAGAGGGTGGGATGATTTGGGAGAATGACATTCTAACATGTATACTATCATGTAAGAACTGAATCGCCAGTATATGTCTGACGCAGGATGCAGCATGCTTGGGGCTGGTGCATGGGGATGACCCAGAGAGATGTTATGGGGAGGGAGGTGGGAGGGGGGTTCATGTTTGGGAATGCATGCAAGAATTAAAGATTTTAAAATTAAAAAAATAAAAAACTAAAATTAAAAAAAAAGAAAATAGAAAGAAAATTCAATAAAATCAGGAACACAGTACAGAAATAAAGTGAAAATTCAATAAAGATATGGAAATCATGAAAAAGAAAAACACAGAAATTCAGGAGAAGAAAACAAAGAGATGCAAAATCAGGGGCAGAAGGAAATGAAACTGAGACAAGAACAAAAATACAAAAAAAAAAAAGAAGTTTAAGAAAATGAAGTCATTTTCTAAAGAAAAACAAAATTGATAACTAGCTAATCTAAGAAAAATCAGAGATAGCTCAAATAAAAAAAAATGAAAGAGACATTGCAATTAATACAACAGAAATGCAAAGAATCAGAATGTGCTGCTATAAACTGTTATATACAAATTAGATTACCTAAACTCCAGGATTTGGTGATGGACAGGGAGGCCTGGCATGCTGCGGTTCATGGGGTCGCAAAGAGTCGTACATGACTGAGTGACTGAACTGAATTGAACTGAAAAGAAATTAGTCGCTATAAATAAACAATCCACTGAGATGGAATCTTGAGGAATAAGAAAATCTGAACATACCAAAAAACAAGTAATAAGATTGAATTAAAACCTTCCCCAAAAATCAGAGCCCAGAAATAGACTATTCTTTAATTAATTCTATCAAAAATTAAAGAATTAATGCTAATCCTTCTAAAACTCGTCCCAAAAAACTGAAGATGAGGGAACGCTCCCAAGCTCATTTTACAGGACCAGCATTACTCTACTCAAGTCTACAAAAAGACACTGAAAAAAAAAAAAAAAAAAAGCTACAGTTCAATATCCCTGATAAATATAAGAGGGTAACAGGTAGGCAGGCTAGTATTTTCCAAATGAAGGAAACAGACTGCAAGTGGCAGACTTTTTGTTTGTTTGTTTTTTTCTCTTAAGCAGCAGGAGGAAGTGAACTAAAAGTGGCAGATTATTTTTTTTCTTCTTACTTTTCTATACAAAATTAAAAGGAGGTTTTTTTAAAAAAAATTCTGTGTTGTCATGACAACACCTGGTTCTGCCTGAACTTAATTTTTCTCACACCTTGAGCTAACCAATGCGTTTTACTTAAGGAAGTGTTTTTCTTAAGCCATGTTAATAAACTATGGATTTGCCTTGTAATCTGCCTTTCTTTAAGTTCTTTGGAACTAAAACTCAAACCTTGAACTGATAATGATTCAACAAAACAGTTTGTCTTGTTCCTGGAAATGTTCTCTTAAGATATGTTAGTGAAACTATGCATTTGCTTGAAAATCTGCATTTATTTGATTCATGTCATTGTTTTACAGCCAGGCATGACTCATCTTGTGCCAGTGCTATCTCAAAATGCATGTTGTGGAACAGGGACATGATACAGCTCTCGTAATTCTTTAACAGATATATAACTTCTTTACTAAAAATTAGCAAGGGGGTCACTCTTCCTGCCGCTTTCTGTTGCCTATGTCAGAAGCTTCCTCTATCCCTTTATACATTCAGCTCAGTTCAGTCACTCAGTCGTGTCCAACTCTTTGCAACCACATGAATTGCAGCACAACAGGCTTCCCTGTCCATTACCAACTCCCGGAGTTCACCAAACTCATGTCCGTTGAGTCGGTGATGCCATCCAGCCATCCCATCCTCTGTCGTCCCCTTCTCCACCTGTCCCCAATCCCTCCCAGCATCAGAGTCTTTTCCAATGAGTCAACTGTTTGTATGAAGTGGCCAAAGTATTGGAGTTTCAACTTTAGCATCATTCCCTCCAAAGAAATCCCAGGGCTGATCTTCAGAATGGACTGGTTGGATCTTCTTGCAATCCTAGGGACTCTCAATCAAGAGTCTTCTCCAACACAACAGCTCGAAAACATCAATTCTTCAGCACTCTGCTTTCTTCACAGTCCAACTCTCACATCCATACATGACCACTGGAAAAACCATAGCCCTGACTAGACAGACTTTTGTTAGCAAAGTAATGTCTCTGCTTTTGAATATGCTATCTATGTTGGTCATAACTTTTCTTCCAATGAGTAAGCGTCTTTTAGTTTCATGGCTGCAATCACCATCTGCAGTGATTTTGGAGCCAATAAATAAATAAATAAAGTCTGACACTGTTTCCACTGTTTCCCCATCTATTTGCCATGAAGTGATGGGACCAGATGCCATGATCTTCGTTTTCTGAATGTTGAGCTTTAAGCCAACTTTTTCACTCTCCACTTTCACTTTTATCAAGAGGCTTTTTAGCTCCTCTTCACTTCCTGCCATAAGAGTGGTGTCATCTGCATATCTGAGGTTATTAATATTTCTCCTAGCAATCTTGATTCCAGCTTGTGTTTCTTCAGGCCCAGCGTTTCTCTTGATGTACTCTGCACATAAGTTAAATAGTCAGGGTGACAATATACAGCCTTAATGCACTCCTTTTCCTGTTTGGAACCAGTCTCTTGTTCCATGTCCAGTTCTAACTGTTGCTTCCTGCTCTGCATATAGGTTTCTCAAGAGGCTGATCAGGTGATCTGGTATTCCCATCTCTTTCAGAATGTTCTGCAGTTTATTGTGATCCACAAAGTCAAAGGCTTTGGAATAGTCAATAAAGCAGAAAGAGTTGTTTTTCTGGAACTCTCTTGCTTTTTCCATGATCCAGCAGATGTTGGCAATTTGAACTCTGGTTCCTCTGCCTTTTCTAAATCCGGCTTGAACATCTGGAAGTTCATGGTTCATGTATTGCTGAAGCTTGGCTTGGAGTATTTTAATCATTACTTTACTAGAGTGTGAGATGAGTGCAATTGTGTGGTAGTTTGAGCATTCTTTGGCATTGCCTTTCTTTGGGATTGGAATGAAACTGGACCTTTACCAGTCCTGTGGCCACTGCTGAGTTTTCCAAATTTGCTGACATATTGAGTGCAGCACTTTCACAGCACCATCTTTCAGGATTCAAAATAGCTCAACTGGAATTCCACCACTTACACTAGCTTTGTTCATAGTGATGCTTTCTAAAACCCACTTGACTTCACATTCCAGGAAGTCTGGCTCTAGGTGAGTGATCACACCATCATAATTATCTTGGTCATGAAGATCTTATTTTGTATAGTTCTTCTGTGTATTATTGCCACCTCTTCTTAAAATCTTCTGTTTCTGATAGGTCCATACTTTTCTGTCCTTTATCGAGCCCATCTTTGCATGAAATGTTCCCTTGGTATCTAATTTTCTTGAAGAGATCTCTAGTCTTTCCCATTCTGTTGTTTTCCTCTATTCCCTTGCATTGATCACTGAGAAAGTCTTTCTTATCTCTCCTTGCTGTTCTTTGGAACTCTGCATTCAGATGCTTATATCTTTCCTTTTCTCCTTTGCTTTTCACTTCTCTTCTTTTCACCGCTATTTGTAAGGCTTCCTCAGACAGCCTTTTTTTTTTTTTTTTTTACATTTCTTTTCCATAGCGATGGTCTTGATCCTTGTCTCCTGTACAATGTCATGAACCTCCATCAATAGTTCATCAAGCACTCTATCTTATCTAGTCCCTTAAATCTATTTCTAATTTCCACTGTATAGTCATAAGGAATTTGATTTAGGTCATACCTGAATGGTTTAGTGGTTTTCCCTACTTTCTTCAAGTTAAGTCTGAATTTGACAATAAGGAGTTCATGATCTGAGCCACAGTCAGCTCTCACTCTTCTTTTTGCTGAATATATAAACTTCCCCATATTTGGCTGCAAAGAATATAATCAATATGATTTCATTTCTCACCATCTGGTGATGTCCATGTGTAGAGTCTTCTCTTGTGGTGTTAGAAGAGGGTGTTTGCTATAACCAGTGCATTCTTTTGACAAAACCCTATTAGCCTTTGCCCTACTTCATTTCGTATTCCAAGGCCAAATTTTCCTGTTATTCCAGGTGTTCCTTGACTTTGTACTTTTGCATTCTAGTCCCCTATAATGAAAAGGATATCTTTTTTGGGTGTTAGTTCTGAGAGGTCTTGAAGGTCTTCATAGAACCTTTCAACTTCAGCTTCTTCAGCGTTACTGGTTGGGGCATAGTCTTGCATTACCGTGATATTGAATGGTTTGCCTTGGAAATGAATAGAGATCATTCTGTCATTTTTGAGATTGCATCCAAGTACTGCATTTCAGACTCTTTTGTTGACCTTATAGCTATTCCATTTCTTCTGAGGGATTCCTGCCCACAGTAGTAGATATAATGGTCATTTGAGTAAATTCACCCATTCCACTTTATATATTAATAAAACTTTATTACACAAATGCTTCAAATGATAAAGACACCAGGTTGAAATCCTCTCTTCCGGAGGTCATGTATCCTGGTGTAGTTCACAGCTCCTTTTTGCAGCCTTTCATCTTGGGTGCTCATCTGGGATCTTCAAGGCAATGTAAGGATGCTTGGAGCTCTAGTTCTTTGCTCTCCTTGTAAATACATTTTCTATTGTACTTTACTGACTCTGCAGTGTGTCTATATGCATGAAAGCAGCATGAACAAAATGTGGAATTAACCACGAACTGAGCATTGAGCTCTGCTCTGCAGTTTCATGGTGCATCATAATGACTGGAGTCAGGTCCCCAAAGGGGAAACTTGTCAGGGGTTTATACTGACCTGCCAATGCCAAAAAGCATCCAAGAACCCTGTGAGAGGAGAGGCCAGAAATGGGCAATATGTGTGGACTGAACTTTCCTTTCTAAGTCAATGTTTCCTGGTCTCTTTGCCAAATTTGTAACTGCCTTGGGAATTGAAACTACTAACATAATCTGCCGAATCATAAACTTTCAAGGGACTTGTGTTCTATGCTGCTTCTCTGTACTTGTGCTTAGACCCCAAGCTTGGATTGGTAGTCAGGAAGTGCCTAGCCTTGCTAGGAGTTAAGAGTTACAACAGGAGCTTTTTTGGAAGCAAGGTGGAGCTTGTTAAGAGCATATGTCAGGCTAAAAGTTACTCATATTGGAAGTACAGTAGGATTCTTCCTGTGATAAAGCTAGCTCTTGGTGGACCAGAGAATGCTCTCTGGTGGTTTTTGTCTCAACTCCTTAGGGATTCTTTCTGTGGAATCAATGTGAATGAACTGGAAGGACTGACCCTAATAACTTGAAGACAAAGATCACTTTTTCCTCATTGGCTGGCCCTTCACCATCTTTTTTGCTATCACTTATACTAGTGTGGCAACACTTGGAAGGGACATATTGTTTTTTTTTGTTCACCTCTTTATGATTTACTGGTCTTATTGTGATCAGGAATATACTTAGGACCATGCACAGGCACCTGGGAGAAGAATGTTTTCCCTAGCAGTCTTAGCTTGGGAGGCATTCCAGAAAGTTACTCTGATTGCACCCTGGGTGGCATCAGAATCAGGGAAGTGTTTTAATGGTGAGGAACTGGACATCAGTCTGGGATGCCATCAGGTCCACCCCTGATGCATCTCCACCTCACCACTATGGTAGAATGAGGAGGGACGATGATGGGACAGCTCTGCTGGTAAGTGACAGGTTAACTTTGGCCAGGGAAGGAAGCTGAGGTGGATGACTTATCTCCACCCCCATCTGGAGGAGGGAGAGATGCCTCCAGTAGAAAAAAGGCACTTGTCACTGCTGGTTTCTCTCTTACATATGGGAGCTAGCAATTCTAGCCTCACTCCTTTGAACTGTATTCTGAAAAACTACTATATATTTGATCCTTAGAGCTTAAAGAAGACACACCTGATCTTCCTGTGTGATACTGCATGGCCATGGTACCCACTGGAGGACAGTTAACAGTGACTGGTTGGAGGGTCTCTTAATTATAACACTGTTCTACAATTAGACCGGTTCTGTAGAAAACAAGGAAAATGGGTAGAAGTAGCATATGTGCTGCCCTTTATCTCTCTGCAGGCAGATTTATGTCCTAAGGGTATAGATTTGGGTATGAAACTTTCAGCTCCCTCCTGTCCTCCTACTTTGTCCCCATATCTGGGGCTCCAAAATGAGCAAACTGAAAGTCAAGGAACCTCTCTAGGAAGAGTTGTCTTGATCTCAGTAGAAACTCAAACTGAAATGTAAACTGCTCCAGCCTCAGTAGAGGTCCAAATGACCCCTGTCTCAATACAAGCTCTGACTACTCTGGTTTCAATAGAAACTCAGCCAATTGAAGTAAGAAGCTCAGACAACTAAAACTAAGGGTGAAATATAGGATTAGAAAGAGGACAAGAGACAGAGAGATAAAGAAAAACAGGTTTCTCCAATCTATACCTGGGATCATATGCAAAGGGCAACCTGAGAGGCTGAGGAACAGCCACACAAGCTGTTGCCTTTTCATGAAGTACCCACCAGGAAAAATAAACAATCTATGAGAGTTAATAAGCCCTTTCCTTATCAAGAAATGAAAAGAATTAAGGAAGTTCTGGGAGACTATTTGGAGAACCCAGAAAAATATATTAGAACATTTAAGGGTGTTACTGTGCTTTATGACCTTACTTGGAAGGATGTGATGTATATCCTGGGACAGACACTAATTACTGACTCAAAAGCTCAAGTTTTGGAGGAAGCTGTTCCCCATTGAGATGAATGGCTTAGTAATGAATCAGCAGGGAAGAGGGACGACAAGATAGCCACCCTCCCTACTGGGAGGGTGTTCTGAAACAGGTGTTCTGAACCATAGAACTAGACTGGGGCTATAACACATATAAAGGAAGATGGGATTGGAGTCATGTTTCAGATGTGTCCTTGAAGGACTCAAGTGAGTGCATGCTAAGACTTTAAACTATGCTAAGTTGGCAAACATAAAACAAGAAGAGAAGGAAGCACCTGGTAAATTCCTAGATAGACTGCAGGAAGTCCTTCACAAATTCACTGAAATTGATCCCAAAAGTGAAGAGGGAAGTGTGATCTTAAAAGATAGATTTATCCCTCAGTTGGCTCCAGATATCCACCATAAGCTACTAAAACAGACTAAATCAGTCTTTAGATAATCTGTGCAACTGGCTCAGATGATTTATTATAGTAAGGAATATGAGGAGAATAAAGACAGAGAAAGACTAAGAAATAGGCAGAAGCCCTTGTAATGGCTGTCAGAATTGCCCTTAAACAGCCTGTGAAAAATTTCCAGAGGGATCAGGTGAAAAGGCATGGACTTGCTATTAGTGTAGAAAAGAGGGTCACATCAAGTGGGATTGCCCTGTGCTTCTAAGATATCCCCAGCTTCAAGTACAGTCTGAAAAGGACCACAATGGAGGAGAGAATGACCCCAGAGGTATAGGTCTCAGAGGTTGGATTCTCAAGACTATCAGGGTTGAAGGTACCCAGGGTCCCCACACAAGCTCACATCCTAATTATACCAGAGGAACCATGGGTATTAATAACTGTGTGGGGGGGGGTGGGGGTGGTGTCAATCCATTGATCTCCTTTTAGACACTGGAGCAACTTATCCTGTGCTTACTGAATCCCCTGGCTCACTTTCCCCCGCTCTGCTTCCATGATGGGATTCTCTGGATGAGTCAGCTGTTATTATTTCGGTTGTTCTCCAAACTGCAACTGGGACTCTGCTGTTTTCACACAAGTTTCTGATCATGCCAGAGTTCCCTCACTCCTCTGGGGAGGGATATACTGAGCAAGGTCCACAATTCTGATTTTATGAATATAGAGCCCTCTTTTTCTCACCCATTAATTGAAAAAAATAGATAATTCCTAGAGTGTGTGCTGATGGAAACAAGGTGTGTCAAGCACAAAATGATTTTCCTGTCATTTTCAAGCTCTAAACCTGCACCTATTTTCACATCAAAAGCAGTACCACTGAAACCTAAGGTTAAGGAAAGGTTAAAGCCCATCACTGAAAATTTAAAGGAGCAGGGGCTATTAATTCCCTGTAACAGTCCATGCAACACTCCTATTTTGGGTTTGCAGAAGTCAAATGATAAATGGAGACTAGTTCAAGATTTATGAATAGTAAATGAGGCTGTGGTTTCTTTACACTCCATGGTGTCTAATCCTTATACTCTATTATCTGAAATTCCTGAATGAGACAAATATTTATCAGTTATTGATTTAAAGGATGCTTTCTTTCCTATACCTTTGGCAGAAGAAAGCCAATTTTTATTTGCTTTTGAAGATCCTATTCGGCCAACTTCTCAGCTAACCTTGACAGTTTTGTGCAAGGGGTGTCATGACAGTCCTCACTTATTCTCACAGAGTGTGTCACGGCATCTAAAAAACTTTAATAGCTGTGAGGCAGCAGTGCTACAATATGTAGGTGATATTATTTCCTTTGTTGAGATGGAGGAAACTTGCTCACAAGTCCCAGAAGACTTCTTAACCTTTTTGGTTGGCTGCAGTTATACGGCATCAAAGGAAAACCTCAGCTTTGTCAACAATCTCAGATATGTTAAATATCTGGGCCTAGTCATACCAGATGGGACTAGGGCTATAGGCCTCAATATAATTAAATATATACTAAACCATCCCCAATACAGGCAAATTTATTCTTGGAGTACAGAATGAAGCAGGGAAAAGGCTAACAGATTTGCAAAGAGAATGCACTGGTCATAGTAAACACTTTCTTCCAACAACACAGGAGAGGACTCTACACATGGACATCATCAAGTGGTCAACAGCAAATTAAGATTAATTATACTATTTGCAGCCAAAGATGGAGAAAGCCTACACAGCCAGCAAAAGCAAGACCAAGAGCTGACTGTGGCTCAGATCATGAACTCCTTATTGCCAAATTCAGATGTAAATTGAAGAAAGTAGGGAAAACCACTAGACCATTCAAGTATGACCTAAATGAAATCTCTTATGGCTATACAGTGGAAGGGACAAATAGATTCAATGGATTAGATCTGATAGACAGAATGCCTGAAAAACTAAGGACAGAGGTTCATGATATGGTACACGAGACAGGGATCAAACCCTCTCCAAGAAAAAGAAATGTAAAAAGGCAAAATATTTGCCTGAGGAGACATTACAAATAGCTATGAAAAGAAGAAAAGAAAAAGGCAAAGGAAGAAAAGAAAGATATACTTATTTGAATAGAGAGTTCCATAGAATGGCAAGTAGAGATAAGAAAGCCTTCATCATTGATCAGTGCAAGGAAATAGAGGAAAACAAAAGAATGAGAAAGACTAGAGATCTCTTCAAGAAAATTAAAGATATCGAGGAAAATTTCAAAGATGGGCACAAAAAAGGACAGAAATGCTATGGATTTCACAGAAGTAGAACATATTAAGATGAGGTGGCAATAATACAAAGAAGTATACAAAAATGTCTTCAGAACCCCAGATAATCATGATGGTGTGATCACTGACTTAGAGCCAGACATCCTGGAATGTGAAGTCAAGTGGGTCTTAGGAAGCATCACTATGAACAAATCTAGTGGCGGTATTCCACTAGAACTATTTCAAAGGAATTCCACTTGAACTATTTCAAATCCTAAAACATGATGCTGTGAAAGTGCTAAACTCAAAATGACAGCAAATTTGGTAAACTCAGAAGTGGTCACAGGACTGAAAAAGGTCAGTTTTCATTCCAGTCCCAAAGGAAGGCAATGCCAAAGAATGCTAAAACTGCTGCAGAGTTGCACTCATCTCACATGCTAGCAAAATAATGCTGAAAATTCTCAAAGTCAGACTTCAACAGTATGTGAATCATGAACTTCCAGGTGTTTAAGTTGGATTTAGAAAATGCAGAGGAATCAAAGAACAAATTTCCAACATCTGCTGGATCATTGAAAAATCAATAGAGGTCCAGAAAAACATCTACTTCTGCTTTATTGACTATGCCAAAGCCTTGACTTTGTGGATTACAACTGTGGAAAATTCTCAAAGAGACGGGGATACCAGACCACCTGACCAGCCTCTTGAGAAGTCTATGTGCAGGTTAGAAAGCAACAGTTAGAACTACACGTGTAACAATGACTGTTTCCAAATTGAAATAGGTTTACTTCAAGTCTGCATATGATTACCCAGCTTATTTAAATTATATGCACAGTACCTCATGAGAAATGCTGGACTAGATGAAACACAATCTGGAATCAAGTTTGCTGGGAGAAATATCACTAACCTCAGATACACAGATGTCACCACCCTTAAGGCAGAAAATGAGGAAGAACTAAAGAGCCCCTTGATGAAAGTGAGAGGAGAATGAAAAAGTTGGCTTAAAACTCAGCATTCAGAAAACTAAGGTCATGGCATCTCTTCCCATCACTTCAGGGCAAATAGATGGGGAAACAATGAAAATAATGAAAGACTTTCTTTTGGGGGCCTTGAAAATCACTGCAGATGGTGACTGCAGCCATGAAATTGAAAGACGCTTGCTGCTTGGAAGAAAAGTTATGACCAACCTAGACAGCATATTAAAAAGCAGAGACATTACTTTGCCAACAAAGGCCCATCTAGTCAAAAATGGTTGTCTGAGGAGGCATTACAAATAGCTGAGAAAAGAAAAGAAGCTAAAGGTAAAGGAGAAAAGGAAAGATACATCCATTTGAATGCAGAGTTCCAAAGAATAGCAAGGACAGATAAGAAAGCCATCCTCAATGATCAATGCAAAGAAATAGAGGAAAACAATAGAATGGGAAATACTGGAGCTCTCACCAAGAAAATTAGAGATATCAAGGGAACATTTCATGCAAAGATGGGGGCAATAAAGGACAGAAATGGATTGGACCAAAGAAAAGCAGATTTTAAGAAGAGGTGGCAAGAATACACAGAAAGTGAAAGTGAAAGTCACTCAGTCATGTCTGACTCTTTGTGACACCCATTGGCTCTCCATGGAATTCTCTAGGCCAGAATACTGGAGTGGGTAACCAGTCCCTTCTTCAGGGGATCTTCCCAACCCAAGGATTGAACCCAGGTCTCCTGCTTGGCAGGAAAATTCTTTACCACTGAGACATCTGGGAAGCCCTATGAATACACATAAGAACTATACAAAAAAGATCTTCATGAACCAGATAACCACTGTGGAGTGATCACTTACCTAGAGCCAGACATATTGGAATGTGATGTCAAGTTGGCCTTCTGAAGCACCACTAAGAACAAAGCTAGTGGAGGTGATGTAATTGAGTTATTTCAAATCCTAAAAGATGATGCTGTGAAAGTGCTGCAACCAATATGCCAGCAAATTTAGAAAACTCAGCAGTGACCACAGAACTAGAAAAGGTAAGTTTTCATTCCAATCCCAAAGAAAGACAATGGCAAAGAATGTTCAAACTACCACACAACTGCACTCATCTCACATGCTAGCAAGGTAATACTCAAAATTCTTCAAGTGAGACTTCAACAGTACATGAACTGATAACTTCCAGATGTTCAAGCTGGATTTAGAAAAAGCAGAAAAAACAAAGATCAAATTGCCAAAATCTGCTGAGACATAGAAAAAAAAAGAGAGTTCCAGAAAAACATCTACTTCTGCTTTATTGACTAACCCAAAGACTTTCACTGGGTGGATCACAACAAACTCCAGAAAAGTCTCAATGTGATGGGAATACCAGACCACCTTACTTGCCTCCTGAAAAATCTGTATGCAGGCCACGAAGCAACCATTTAACCAGACATACAACAGACTGCTTCCAAATTGGGAAAGGTTTTCTTCAAGCCTGTATACTGTCACCCTGCTTATTTAACTTCTATGCAGTGTACATCATTTGAAATGCCAGGCTCGATGAAGCACAAGCTGAAATCAAGATTGCCAGGAAAAACCTCAAGAATCTCAGATATGTAGATGACACCACCCTTATGGCAGAAAGTGAAGAGGAACTAAAAATCCCCTTGGTGAAAGTGAAAGGGGAGTAAAAAAGTTGTCTTAAAACTCAATATTCAAAGATCTTAGATCATGGCATTTTGTCCCTCACTTAACGGCAAATAGTTGGGGAAACATTTGAAACAGTGACAGAGCTCACTTTCTTGGGCTCCAAAATCACTGCAGATGGTGGCTGCAGCCAGGAAATTAAAAGATGCTTGCTCCTTGGAAGAAAAGATAATGACCTACCTAGTAGGCGTATTGAAAAGCAGAGACATTACTTTGCCAACAGATGTTCATCTAGTCAAAGTCATGGTTTTTTAGTACTCATGTATGGATGTGAGAGTTGTACTATAAAGAAAGCTGAGTGCCAAAAAATTGATGAACTGTGGTGTTGGAAAAGACTCTAAGAGTCCCTTGGACTTCAAGGAGATCAAACCAGTTAATTCTAAAATAAATCAATCCTGAATATTCATTGGAAGGGCTGGTGGTGAAGTTGAAGCTGCAGTACTTTGGCTACCTGATGCAAAGAACTGACTCCTTGGAAAAAACCCTGATGCTGGGAAAAATTAAAGGCAGGAAGAGAAAAGGACGAGAGAGGATGAGATGATTGGATCGCATCACCGATTATGGAGTTTGATCAAACATTGTAATTAGTGATGGACAGGGAAGTCTGGCATGCTGCTATTCATAGGGTCACAAAGAGTCAGACACAGCTGAGAGATTGAACTGAACTGATAGTCAGAAGGATCAATATGTAAGCTTGAAGTCTGTGGAAATTTAATCCTGCCACGTTCCTTCCTGAAAAGTAAAATGAAACACACATTCATGAATTTTCCCAATTTTTAACTTTATGCATCACAGGAAGATTTTAATGGATACCCCATTAAACAATCCTGACATGAAAATATATACAGATGGCAGTTCTTTTGTTAAGGATGGGAAATGGAAAGCAAGTTACACCCTGGAGATGTTGGAATAGGTTTTAGAAGAAAAGTCTTCTAAAGACTTCTAAAGACTAACCCCTGCCTCCCTGGGAATGAGTGCTCAGCTAGGGGAACTTGTGACTCTGATTGGAGTTCTTGAGTTAAAGTACATATGTACACTGATTCTAAGTATACTTATTTGAGTTTTTACATCTATGCTGCAACATGGAAAGAAAGACAATTTAAAATGCAACAGGAGAACCTATTAAGCATTTCCAAGAGATTGAGAGACTTTTACGTGCCAACATTCGTTGGATTGTGGAAAAAGCAAGAGAATTCCAGAATGAAAAAAAAAAAATCTACTACTGCTTCATTGACTATGCTAAAGCTTTTGACTGGGTGGATTACAACAAACTGAGGAAAATTCTTAAAGAGGTGAGTGTACCAGACCACCACACCTGGCTTCTGAGAAATCTGTATGCAGGTCAAAAAGCAACAATTAGAACAAGACATGGAACAACAGACTGGTTCCAAATTGAGAAAGGAGTACATCAAGACTGTATATTGTCACCTTGCCTATTTAACTTATATGCAGAATACATCATGCAAAATGTAAGACTGGATGAAGGTCAAACTGGAATCAAGATTGCTAGGAGAAATATCAATGACCTCAGATATGCATAGGATACCACCCTCATGAAAGAAAGAAAAGAGGAACTAAAGAGCCTCTTAATGAAAGTGAAAGAGAAGAGTGAAAAAGCTGGCTTAAAGTTCAACATTCAAAAAGCAACTATCATGGTATCTGGTCATATCCCTTCATGGCAAGTAGATGGGGAAATAAAGGAAACAGTGACAAACTGTTTTCTTGGGCTCCAAAATCACTGCAGATGGTGACTGCAGCCATGAAATTGAAAGACATTTGCTCCTTTGAAAAAAGCTGAATGACCAAACTAGACAGCATATTATAAATCACGAATAATGAGAAAGTAGAAAAAGAAATTAAGGAAACAATTCCATTCACCATTGCAACGAAAAGAATAAAATACTTAGGAATATATCTACCTAAAGAAACTAAAGACCTATATATAGAAAACTATAAAACGCTGATGAAAGAAATCAAAGAGGACACTAATAGATGGAGAAATATACCATGTTCATGGATCGGAAGAATCAATATAGTGAAAATGAGTATACTACCCAAAGCAATTTACAAATTCAATGCAATCCCTATCAAGCTACCAGCCACATTTTTCACAGAACTAGAACAAATAATTTCAAGATTTGTATGGAAATACAAAAAACCTCGAATAGCCAAAGCAATCTTGAGAAACAAGAATGGAACTGGAGGAATCAACTTGCCTGACTTCAGGCTCTACTACAAAGCCACAGTCATCCAGACAGTATGGTACTGGCACAAAGACAGACATATAGATCAATGGAACAAAATAGAAAGCCCGGAGATAAATCCACACACATATGGACACCTTATCTTTGACAAAGAAGGCAAGAATATACAATGGAGTAAAGACAATCTCTTTAACAAGTGGTGCTGGGAAAACTGGTTAACCACTTGTAAAAGAATGAAACTAGATCACTTTCTAACACCGCACACAAACATAAACTCAAAATGGATTAAAGATCTAAATGTAAGATCAGAAACTATAAAACTCCTAGAGGAGAACATAGGCAAAACACTCTCAGACAGAAATCACAGCAGGATCCTGTATGATCCACCTCCCAGAATGCTGGAAATAAAAGCAAAAATAAACAAATGGGATCTAATTAAAATTAAAAGCTTCTGCACAACAAAGGAAAATATAAGCAAGGTGAAAAGACAGCCTTCTGAATGGGAGAAAATAATAGCAAATGAGACAACTGACAAACAACTAATCTCAAAAATATACAAGCAACTTATGCAGCTCAATTCCAGAAAAATAAACGACCCAATTAAAAAATGGGCCAAAGAACTAAATAGACATTTCTCCAAAGAAGACATACGGATGGCTAACAAACACATGAAAAGATGCTCAACATCACTCATTATTAGAGAAATGCAAATCAAAACCACAATGAGGTACCACTTCACACCAGTCAGAATGGCTGCGATCCAAAAATCTGCAAGCAATAAATGCTGGAGAGGGTGTGGAGAAAGGGAACCCTCCTACACTGTTGGTGGGAATGCAAACTAGTACAGCCACTATGGAGAACAGTGTGGAGATTCCTTAAAAAATTGCAAATAGAACTACCGTATGACCCAGCTATCCCACTGCTGGGCATACACACCGAGGAAACCAGAATAGAAAGAGACACATGTACCCCAATGTTCATCGCAGCACTGTTTATAATAGCCAGGACATGGAAACAACCTAGATGTCCATCAGCAGATGAATGGATAAGAAAGCTGTGGTACATATACACAATGGAGTATTACTCAGCCATAAAAAAGAATTCATTTGAATCAGTTCTGATGAGATGGATGAAACTGGAGCCGATTATACAGAGTGAAGTAAGCCAGAAAGAAAAACACCAATACAGTATACTAACACATATATATGGAATTTAGGAAGATGGCAATGACGACCCTGTATGCAAGACAGGGAAAGAGACACAGATGTGTATAACGGACTTTTGGACTCAGAGGGAGAGGGAGAGGGTGGGATGATTTGGGAGAATGACATTCTAACATGTATACTATCATGTAAGAATTGAATCGCCAGTCTATGTCTGATGCAGGATGCAGCATGCTTAGGGCTGGTGCATGGGGATGACCCAGAGAGATGTTATGGGGAGGGAGGTGGGAGGGGGGTTCATGTTTGGGAACGCATGTAAGAATTAAAGATTTTAAAATTTAAAAAATTTAAAAAAAAGTAAAAAAAAAAAAAAAATCAGAGACTTGACTTTACTGACAAAGGTCCATCTAGTCAAAGCTATGGTTTTCCAGTAGTCATGTATGAATGTGAGAGTTGGACTATAAAGAGAGCTGAGTGCTGAAGAATTGATGAACTGTGGTGCTGGAGAAGACTCTTGAGCATCCCTCGGACTGCTCAAGGTGATCAAACCAGTCAATCTTAAAGGAAATTGATCCTGAATATTCATTGGAAAGACTGATGCTGAAGCTGTAACTCCAATACTTTGGCCACCTGATGTGAAGAGTTGACTCATATGAAAAGACCATCATGCTGGGAAAGATTGAGAGTAAGAGGAGAAGGGGACAACAGAGGATAAGATGGTTGGATGGCATCACCAACTTGAAGGACATGAGTTTCAACACATTTCAGGTTTTGTTGATGGACAGGGAAGCCTAGCATACAGCAGTCCATGGGGCAACAAAAGTAGGACACAACTGAGTGATTGAACTGAACTGAATTGAGAGACTCTTAACTGCTGTATATTTTCCTAAAGAAGTAGTCATTATGAACTGCAAAGTGCACAGCAGGGACAGGAGTAAAGTAGCTGGAGGTAATCAGCTGGCTGACTGCCATGCTAGAAAGGCAACACTTTAGGAAACCTCTTCACTACAGACACCTTTGATCTAGGCAGGTCCTGTTGAACAGGAGTAGCCATGATATATCGATTAAGAATTAGAAAGATATGAGAAAAAAGGATCAAAGATTACTAGTAAAGGATGTTTACAGTCTGCGGATGGACTATAAATAATTGCTGAAAATGCTCAATGGAAAATTCAGAAGGGTTTACACCAAAGTTTTCATTTAGGCATTGAGAGCACTTACCAGATGGCTTCTCATTTGTTTGAAGATAAAAAATGTAACGAAGTCTTTAAAGAACATTATCAAGAGACATGAGGTCTGTCAGAAAAATAACCCGAAGACTGAAAAACTAGCAAAATCTTGGTTACAACAAAGTGAAAAATATCCTGAAGAGAACTGGGAAATTGATTTTACTCATATGCCAACAGCAAATGGATTTTCTTGCTTACAAATGTGGGTAGATACCTTTACTGGATGGATTGAAGATTTTCCCTGCTGTAGTGAGCAGGCTAAGGAGGTTGTAAGAATTCTAATCCATTAAATTATTTCCAGGTTTGGGCTGCTGGAGAGCCTTCAGAGTGACAATAGCTCTGCCTATAAAGCTGTTGTAACTCAGAGGGTGTCAAAAAGCTCCAGGAATAGAACATCACTGACACTGTTCCTGGAAACCTCAAACCTCAGAAAAGTTTGAAAAAGCTACTGACATTATTAAGAAACATCTAGGTAAATTAACTCAAAAGACATAAGACAATTGGCTTAAAGTTTTACCCATAGTTTTAATGAGGGCTCGGAATGCCACCCCCCCCCCCCCACAAAAGAAGGGACTGTCCTCCTTTGAATATATTTATGGAATGCCCTTCTTATGCACAGACATTGTTATAGACCCTGAAGCCTTGGAATTATCTAATTATGTAACTCAACTTTCAGCTTTTCAACAAACATTACAGGAACTCTGGGAGGTGACTCCTGACCCAGCCTGTGAGTCAAACAATCCTCTATTTGAGCCAGGAGCTGAGGTCCTGATAAAGACATTGGGATCTAAGGGGGCAATCCCTCGAGCCTCTCTGGAAGGTCCTTACCAGGTTTTTCTTTCTTCTCCCACAGCTGTCAAAGTGCCGGGAATCGATTGATTGGTTTACCACACTCAGGTTAAGAGGTGGCACACTGACCAGGGCTAAGGGATGTCACTTTATGTCTTTATTCTCTATGCTTTTACTTTTTTACTTTTCAAATGTACCTGATAATCTATGTGGGCCTGTTTCTGCTGACTCCGAAAATCTTGAGTCTGTCGTTTGACCCTCAAGACAAGGTCTTCCTGTCCTGGGCTCACTCCTATGCCGCATCCCACAAATGGTTTAATTGCTGAGTCTGCAGAGCAGTCTTTTTGTCAGTGGAAGGCTTCCTGTGGTGGGCATCTCTACTTCAGGGAAAGGACTTTCTCCAAGTCCGCAACTACCCATGCCAACAGCAATCATATGTGATGCCTCTTCTTAATCTGATGACATCTAACAATCCTAAAATGGACTGGTACAATACTTTGTACCTTATCTATGGATAGAATGTGACTTTTGACTTTCATTATGCATTGTCTTGGTATAATCAGTATTTTGCTGCACATAAGAAGGTAGATGGATCTAGATCTTGTGGCTTTTTACCTGACGTTTATCAAATATGGAATGAGGTTATATGGCTTACAACTGAAAAGGGCTGCATGATATCATATGCCCCCATATGCGGGGAACAAATAAAGCTATCCCCAGAAGTTAGCTGATAGCTTAATTATAATGACTGGGAACAACTGCAATTTTTGCCTCAGGCAATATATGCAATGTAATTATTCCCATGTCTTCCAATCCCAGTTCAGGTCCTCCATTTGCCTGGCCCCAGACACTGATTGGGACTGGATCACTGTCACACTGGCTTGCTCCAAATGAGACCTACTGGATATGTGACTCTTACCTATTTGTATGACTTCCCCCTGGCTGGATAGGGAGATGAACCCTAGGTCTAGTTTTACTCATGGATTCATATTTTCAGAGCTTCTGGAGAAGCCTGCTAATTTGCGACACCTTAGAACTCATTGGGCAATGTTTGTATTTCACTGGTATGATTATTTGGCTGGAGTAATTTTTCCCTTTCTGGGAACTACAGACGTTATGCTATGAGTTGATGCTCTGACTAATTTTACTCAAGAGGATTTACAAGAGTCTTAAAAAGCTACTTGAGCCCTTTATGCTGAACAAACACAAATTAGAAAGATGGTTTTACAAAACAGATTGGTCTTTTTTAACAGCCGCACATGGAGGAATTTGTGCCATTATTCATACCCAGGGTTGTACATATAGACCAGAAATGAGCACTAATGTTACTCACTTAACTAAACACATGAACAAGATGATTTAGGCTATGTATACTCCTGAAGCCTAGTCACTTCTTTTTGGGAGATGTTAACTAGTTTCTCATGGTGGAAAACTATCTTAATTTCAATAATCCTGATTGTTCTGTTTCTGCTGTTTGCTCCCTGCCTCTGTGACTGTGTACCGGGATATGTTTCTAGCTGCATAAAGGCTTTTAAGTTAAAAATGTGTCATGGTTTGATGCGGGTTGGAAAAGAATTTCTGGACATGAGACAGAATGAGAGAAAAATAAAGTTTATTACTGTGGGAGATGCTGTTAGAACAGTAGGCAAGATCAAGGGAGAACCAACACTGAACAAGGGTCCTTAGTCCACTTTTATACATAGGGTACAAGGAGTGGGATAGGGGTCTTGCTGGTCATTTGCTGATTGGATGAGGCATGTATACTGGGTGGGGGAAGAGTTGGGCATATACTTTCTCCATTATACTGTTGCATTAAAAGTTACAGAATGGGGGTGAGGGGAAAAGGATGATAAGGGTCAGGTTTTTCCAATCCTGCATTCCAAGACGCTCCTTGGTTTATGTGCTCTTTCATCATTCAGTTCAGTTCAGATAAGTCACTCAGCCGTGTCCGACTCTTTGCGACCCCATGAATTGCAGCACGCCAGGCCTCCCTGTCCATCACCAACTCCCGGAGTCCACTCAGACTCACGTCCATCAAGTCAGTGATGCCATCCAGCCATCTCATGCTCTGTCATCCCCCTCTCCTCCTGCCCCTAATTCCTCCCAGCATCAGAGTCTTTTCCAATGAGTCAACTCTTTGCATGAGGTGGCCAAAGTATTGGAATTTCAGCTTTAGCATCAGTCCTTCCGAAAAAAGCCAGGACTGATTTCCTTTAGAATGGACTGGGGAGACCAAGGGACTCTCAGGAGTCTTCTCCAACACCACCGTTTAAAAGCATCAATTCTTTGGTACTCAGCCTTCTTCACAGTCCAACTCTCACATCCATACATGACCACTGGAAAAACCATAGCCTTGACTAGACGGAACTTTGTTGGCAAAGTAATGCCTCTGCTTTTCAATATTCTATTTAGGTTGGTCATAACTTTCCTTCCAAAGACTAAGCGTCTTTTAATTTCATGGCTGCAATCACCATCTGCAGTGATTTTGGAGCCCTCAAAAAATAAAGTCTGGCACTGCTTCTACTGTTTCCCTGTCTATTTCCCATGAAGTGATGGGACTGGATGCCATGATCTTCGTTTTCTGAATGTTGAACTTGGAGCCAACTTTTTCACTCTCCTCATTCCCTTTCATCAAGAGGCTTTTAGTTTCTCTTCACTTTCTGCCATAAGGGTAGTGTCATCTGCATATCTGAGGTTATTGATATTTCTCCCTGCAATCTTGATTCCAGATTGTGTTTCTTCTAGCCCAGCATTTCTCATGATGTATTCTGCATATAAGTTAAATAGGCAGGGTGACAATATACAGCCTTGAATACTCCTTTTCCTATTTGGAACAAGTCTGTTGTTCCATGTTCAGTTATGTTGCTACCTGATCTGCATATAGGTTTCTCAAGTGGCAGGTCAGGTAATCTAGTATTCCCATCTCTTTCAGAATTATCCAGTTTATTGTGATCCACACAGTCAAAGGCTTTGGGATAGTCAATAAAGCAGAAATAGATGTTTTTCTGGAAGTCTCTTGCTTTTTCCATGATCCAGTTGATATTGTCAATTTTATCTCTGGTTCTCTGCCTTTTCTAAAACCAGCTTGAACATCTAGAAGTTCACAGTTCACGTATTGTTGAAGTCTGGCTAGCATGTGAGATGAGTGCAATTGTGTGGTAGTTTGAACATTCTTTGGCATTGCCTTTCTTTGGGATTGGATGAAAACTGACATTTTCCAGTCCTGTGGCCACTGCTGGGTTTTCCAGATTTGTTGGCATATTGAGTGCAGCACTTTCACAGCATCATCTTTCAGGATTTGAAATAGCTCAACTGGAATTCCATCACCTCCACTAGCTTTTTTCCTAGTGATGCTTTCTAAAGCCCACTTGACTTCACATTCCAGGATGTTATGCTCTAGGTGAATGATCACACCATTGAGATTATCTTGGTCATGAAGCTCTTTTTTGTACAGTTCTTCTGTGTATTCTTGCCACTTCTTCTTAATAACTTCTGCTTCTCTTAGATCTATACCATTTCTGTCCTTTATTGAGCCCATCTTTGCATGAAATGTTCCTTTGGTATCTCTAGTTTTCTTGAAGAGGTCTCTCGTCTTTCCAATTCTGTTGTTTTTCTCTATTTGTTTGCATTGATTTCTGCATTCTGATGCTTATAGCTTTCTTTTTCTCCTTTGTTTTTCGCTTCTCTTCTTTTCAGTTATTTGTAAGGCCTCCTCAGACAGCCATTTCGCTTTTTTCATTTCTTTTCCATGGGGATGGTCTTGATCCCTGTCTCCTGTACAATGTCACAAACTTCCATCCATAGTTCATCAGGCACTCTGTCTATCAGATCTAGGCCCTTAAATCTATTTCTCACTTCCACTGTATAATCATAAGTGGTTTTATTTAGGTCATACCTGAATGGTCTAGTGGTTTTCCCTACTTTCTTCAATTTAAGTCTGAATTTGGCAATAAGGAGTTCATGATCTGAGCCACAGTCAGCTCCCGGTCTTGTTTTTCCTGACTGTATAGAGCTTCACCATTTTTGGCTGTAAAGAATATAATCAATTTGATTTCAGTGTTGACCATCTGGTGATGTCCGTGTGTAGAATCTTCGCTTGTGTTGTTGGAAGAGGGTGTTTTCTGACCAGTGCATTCTCTTGGCAAAACTTTATTAGCGTTTGCCCTGTTTCATTCTGTACTCCAAGGCCGAATTTACCAGTTACTCCAAGTGTTTCTTGACTTCCTACTTTTGCATTCCAGTCCCCTATAATGAAAAAGACATCTTTTGGGGGGTGTTAGTTCTAAAAGGTCTTGTAGGTCTTCATAGAACCGTTCAACTTCATCTTCTTCAATGTTGGGGCATAGGCTTGGATTACTGTGATATTGAATAGTTTGCCTTGGAAATGAACAGAGATCATTCTGTCGTTTTGAGATTGCATCCAAGTACTGCATTTCAGACTCTTTTGTTGACCATCGTAGCTGCTCCATTTCTTCTAAGGGATTCCTGTCCACAGTAGTAGATGTAATGGTCACCTGAGTTAAATTCACCCATACCAGTCCATTTTAGTTCGCTGATTCCTAGAATGTCGACATTCACTCTTGCCATCTCCTGTTTGACCACTTCCAATTTGCCTTGATTCATGGACCTAACATTCCAGGTTCCTATGCAGTATTGCTCTTTACAGCATCTTTCTATCACCAGTCACATCCACAACTGGGTATTATTTTTGCTTTGGCTCCATCCCTTCATTCTTTCTGGAGTTATTTCTCCACTGATTTTCAGTAGCATATTGGGCACCTACGAAGTTCCCCTTTCAGTGTCTTATCTTTTTGCCTTTTCATACAGTTCATGGGGTTCTCAAGGCAAGAATACTGAAGTGGTTTGCCATTCCCTTCTCCAGTGGACCACCTTCTGTCAGACTTCTGCACCATGACCCACCCATCCTGGGTGGCCCACACCGCATGGCTTAGTTTTGTTGAGTTAAACAAGGGTGTGGTCCATTTGATCAGATTGGCTAGTTTACTGTGATTATGGTTTCAGTGTGTCTGCCCTCGGATGCCCTCTCACAACACCTACCGTCCTACTTTGATTTCTCTTACCTTTGATGTGCTGGCTTCAGCAGAAGCACACTGGCTGGGAAGGACTGCACAGAAACTCACCGGCTGTGTCAGACTGGGCAGAAGTGTGGCTGAAAGGAGCTACCCCTCATCCAAGGCCAGAGGTGGCGACTGAGAGTGCCAGGATGTGACGGCACAGAAGTGGCCTAGAGGAGCCCCTCCCCCACCCCACGTCCAAGGTCACGGGCAGCGGCCGAGAGGAGCTACCACACACCCGAGGTCAGGGGAGGCAGCCGTGAGGAGCAAGCCCACGTCCAAGGAGCGGTGACTGCAAGGGCACAGGAGGGCTGATAGGAGCTACTCCATGTTCAAGGTCAGGAGGGATGGCTGTGAGGAGATACCCCTAGTCCAAGGTAAGGAGCAGCAGCTGCACTTTGCTGGGGCAGCCATTAAGAGATACCCCACATTCAAGGTAAGAGAAATATATACATATATATATTTGTTTATGTTTAACAAATAATAATATATGTTTAATTACTTAGTGATATATGTTTAATTACTAAGTCATGTCTAACTTCTCATGACCTCATAGACTGTAGCACACCAGGCTCCTCTGTCCTCATCAATCTCCCAGAGTTTACTCAAATTCATGTCACTTGAATCATTGATGCTATCTAATCATCTTATCCTTTGCCACCGCATTCTCTTTGCCCTTTCCCAGCACTGGGGTCTTTTCCAATGAATCGGCTCTTTGCATAAGCTGGCCAGGATATTAGAGCTTCAGCTTCAGCAACAGTACTTCCAAAGAATATTCAGGGTTGCTTTCCTTTAAGACTGACTGGTTTGATCTCCTTGCAATCCAAGAGACTCTCAAGAGTCTTCTACAGCAGTATATAGGATTATATTTTTATACATAAACCACAAGTTATCTAAAAAATACCAAAAGCAACTCCATTTACAATAGCAAATACAACAAAGTACTTAATATTAAATTTAATTATGGAGGTGAAATATTTATATACTGAAAACTAAGATTTTGATGAGAGAAATTAAAGAAGATGGAATTAAAGATATTCCGTGTTTATGCATTTAAAAATTAATATTGCTAAAATGTTGATATTACACAAAGCTGCCTGTGGAAGGGTTGATTGCCCAGTTATGTCTGACTCTTTGCAAACTCATGGATTTTAGCATTTTCCAGGCAAGAATACTGGAATGGGTAGCCATTCCCTTCTCTACAGGATCTTCTTGACCCAGGGATCTACCCAGGTCTCCCACACTGCAGGCAGACTCTTTACTATCTAAGCCACCAGGGAAGCCCAAAGCTACCTGTAAATTTGTGGTAATCCTTATCAAAATGTCAATGGTATGTTCACACAAATATAAAAATCCTAAGATTTTTATTGGAGAAGGCAATGGCACTCCAGTGCCCACTCCAGTACTCTTGCCTGGAAAATCCCATGGACAGAGGAGCTTGGCAGGCTGCAGTCCATGGGGTCGCTGAGGGTCGGACATGACCAAGTGACTTCATTTTCACTTTCCACTTTCATGCATTGGAGAAAGAAATGGCAGCCCACTCCAGTGTTCTTGCCTGGAGAATCCCAGGGACCGGGGAGCCTGGTGAGCTGCCATCTATGGGGTCCCACAGAGTTGGACACGACTGAAGCGACTTAGCAGCAGTAGCAGCATCAAGATTTGTATGGAATCATCAAGATCGCAAATAATTAAAGCTATCTTGAAAATGAAGAGCAAAGCTGGAGGCATTACACTAATGGATTTCAAGCTATATCATAAAGCTATTGTAGTCAAAACAGTGGTGTACTAGCATAAAAGCAGAAACATTGATCAACGGAATAGAATCAAGTGCCCAGAAATTAACTGTTACATACAGTAAACTATTGCTTGGCAGGAAAGCCAATTATACGCTATTGGAACAGAGCAATCTCTTTAGTAAATGGTGTTGGGAAAAGTGAATAATCACAATTACAAGAATGAAACTGAACCTGTTTTACACCACTTACAAAAATAAACTTGAAATGGCGTAAAAAGTTAAACATGGGCCTAAAATAATAAATCTCATAGAAGCAAACACTGGAGATCTCCGTGATATTGGTCTTGACAATGATTTTCTGAATATAATACCCAAAGTGTACACACAAAAACAAAGATAAATAAGTGGAACTATGTTAAACTAGGTTCCCTGGTGGCTCAGAAGATAAAGAATCTGCCAGCAATGCAGGAGACTCAGATTGAGCTTCTTCATAACAAACAGTAATAAACAAAATGAAAAGACTACCTAAAGAATCAGAGAAAATATTTGTAATTCATATATCTGATAAGAGGTTAATATCCAAAATATATAAGGAACTCATACAACTAAAAAGCAAAGCAAACAAACAAAAAATACACTTTAAAATGAGCATAGACCTTAAATAGATTTTTTTTTTTCCTAAAAGAATACATGCAAATGGGTACTGGGTACACAAAGAGGTCCTTGATATCACTAATCATCATAAAAATACAAATCAAAACCACAGTGATATATTACCTCATATTTTTTAGAATCATTGTTATTAAAAAGACAATATATAGCAAGTATTGGACAAGGATATGGAGGAAGCAGGACCCTTATGCACCATTGGTGAAAGTGTTTTGGGGACAGCCACTATGGAAAACTATTGCCACTATAGCCACTCCACTACAGTATGGACTACTCTAAAAATTAAAAGTAGAAGTACTATATAATCTAGTAATCCTACACCTTAGTATATATCTAAAGAAATAAAATCAGGATCTTGAAATGCTTTCTCTATTACCATGTTCATTGCAACACTATGCTGGTCAAGATATGGAAATAGCCTAAGTATCTGTTGATAGGTGAATGGATAATTAAGATGTAATACACATATACAATGGATAGTTACTAGAACATAAACAGAAGGAAATCCTGATATTTCCTGCAATAATAAAGAACTTTGAGGGCACTATAAGTAAACTAAGTCATAGAAACACAAATACTGCATGATCTCATTTATATGTATGATTAAAAAACAAAAAACAAAAAAAAACTAAGCTCATAGAAACAGAGAGTAGAATGATTATTTTCAGGGATGAGTGACCAAGTTGGTCAAATGGTACACATTTCCCATTATAAGATGAATACATTTTAGAAAACTAATTATAACATGGTGGCTATAGTTAGCAATACTTTATTATACACTTGAATGTGGCTAAGAGAATAGATATTAATGATTTCATCTATGAAAAACAAACATGGTAACTATGTGAGGTAATGACTGTTACCTATCTCTATTGTGGCAGACATTTCACAGTATATTGCTGTATAAAATCATGTTGTACATCTTAAGCTTATATAATATTATGTATTAATTATATATCAATAAGGTTGGAAATGAAAAAAGTCAGTCTAGTCAAAGTTATAGTTTTTCCTAGTTACGTCTGGATGTGAGAGGTGGACCATTAAGAAAGCGAGCATGAAGAATTGATGCTTTTGAACTGTGAAGTTGGAGAAAACTCCAGAGTCGCTTTGACTGCAAGGAGATCAAACCAGTCAATCCTAAAGGAAATCAGTCCTGAATATTCATTCCAAAATACCATATCAGAGAAGGCAGTGACAACCTACTCCAGTACTCTTGTCTGGAAAATCCCATGGGAAGAGGAGCCTGATAGGCTGCAGTCCATGGGATCATTAGGAGTCGGATACGACTGAGTGACTTCACTTTCACTTTTCACTTTCATGTATTGGAGAAGGAAATGGCAACCCACTCCAGTGTTCTTGCCTGGAGAATCGCAGGGACAGGGGAGCCTGGTGGGCTGCTGTCTATGGGGTTGCACAGAGTGAGACACAACTGAAGCGACTTAGCAGCAGCAGCATTTGTTGAAAGGACTGATGCTGAAGCTGAGGTTCCAATACTTTGGCCACCTGATGCAAAGAACTGACTCACTGGAAAAGACCCTGATGCTGGGAAAGATTGAAGGCACAAGGAGAAGGGGAAGACAGAGGGTGAAATGTTTGGATGGCATCACTGACTCAATGGACATGAGTCTGAGCAAGCATAGGAGTGGTGATGGACAGGGAACACTGGCATGCTGCAGCCCATGGAGTCACTAACAGTAAGACATGATTGAGCAATTGAACTGAACAGTAGGTTGGAAACAATTCTTACAAATTTTTGTAGCTAACTGAAGTGTTGATTGACTCAAATCCTTGTGAATTCAAAGTTAGTTGACTCTTTTTTATGAATGTTAAACTAATGGGGTAAAAATGTTTTTCACCTGATCAATTGTATGTTATATATTAATTTTTCGAAGATAAATGCAGTGACTATCCCCATCAGCATCTAGGTCTGTTTTATAATTTTTATTCTTAGTAAATTGCCCCTATGTATATGAAGCAATATTGGTTAACTTTGTTAAAATATAAAATGGATGGATTTTTTCAAAATTAATTATATTTGAATACTGCATCAACACTTTATATGTTTGCATATAATTCACATGCTAGAATATATTTTCATCAATAAATAAGGAATTTTCTAATTGTTTATTTTTAATCATTTACTATTAATTACATATTTTAGTACAAGTTATTCTTCAAAGTCCTAATACCATAATGAGATGAACAATATTTTCACAAATGGCAAACATTAAAAAAATAATTAAAGATGAAGCATGTATAAATTCAGAATCCTGTTATATAAATTTATATTTACCAAGGAAGTAGAGAGTAGTAGAAAACAGATGAAAATAGACTACCTAGGTAACTCTTCATGGAATAAGTGGGATTTTTAATTACTCTTTGTTGAGCTTATTTCCCATATGCAATCATGAGCTTTTTCTTTTTCATAACTTTTCTTTGTGAAATTGAATATTTTGAAAAGTATACTAGTTTATTTCATGTTTTCGACATGAAACCATAGAAAAGATGAACTTAAATCTTGAATCAACATTTGAGAACTTTTGCATACCTTAAAATAATCTCTCAACCTAGGAATCGTTTCCTTGAGAAAAGGCTCCTCAGAGTTATTTGAATATTTTATACAATATGACAACATAATAAGCAATTGCCTTTTTTAGTTTATACCTGGGATAGTCTTTCAGTTAGTGATCTGATTGGCGAGCAAGCAACCTGATGGAGATGTAAAGGGCAGGATCCAGATCTTTTGTCTCCTTATTTTCTGATTAAATGTGGAAATTATTTTATTCATTTTAACAACTTGGCAAAATTATTCTGCTGATGGTTTAGGAATAGGTTGATGTAAAGAGAGTTACAACAAGAAATTGGACATGGTATAACTATAAAAGTCCCTGAATTATAATAAATTATAGTATCAGTTTAAAGCATGCTGATAAGATATGTGAAAGTCTTCAGATAATTGTCTTTTATATTTAATTAATCATTTTTATACCATAATATGTCACCTGGTAACAGCAAGATCCTATGGGACCGTCCTGTTCCCCCCTTCTCATGTCTTCTGCCTGTCCACCTCTTATTTGTACTTTGCTTTAGTCTCCCAGGCTTCCTCTGAGTTACAAAAGACTAGCTTAAGAATTAATGATTTGAAGAATATGAGCATTAATAACAAAATATAGCAGCTGGGCCAAGAGAACTGGGAACAATTAAAACAACAGATCAGCCATATAGCAGAATCATAGACTCTTTAGTCCTCCCAGAAGGACATGGCTTCCCTGATGGCTCAGATTGTAAAGAATCCACCTGCAATGTGGGAGACCTGGGTTCAATCCCTGGGTTGGGAAGATCCTCTGGATGAGGGCATGGCAACTCACTCCCACTCCAGTATAGTTGCCTGGAGATCCCCCATGGATGAAGGGGATTGATGGGCTACAGTCCACAGGGTCACGAAGAGTCAGACACGACTGAGCAACTAAGAACAGAAGTACATAGATAATAGTGTCTGATACACATTTCTATGTCATTTTACAGGTACAAAACCCCTCATCAGATGAAAGAAGCTAACTGCATGATGACTCTGAGCATATAGTCAACAGACCAGCTGGGGCCTAAGGATTGAATATGTTAATCACTGTGACACTCTGTTACTTCACCTGCAACCAGTTAGGGAATTGTACATGAAATAATTATCCAGCCTGCTACTCTCTTTCACCTTGCCCTTAAAAACCCTTCCCTGAGATCCTCAGGAAATTTGGTTCCTTTAGGGATTAGCTGCCTATAATCCTTGTTGGGCCTTGCAGTAAACATTGCTCTTTCCTTCACCACAATCTTCTGTCAGTTGATTGTCTTTACTGAATGTGAATGACAGACCCAAGTTTGGTTTGTTAGATGTCACAACTTCCATAGGTGTAACTGTATTTGGCAAAACCTCATCATTTCATCATATATACACAATCCTCAATTTCTAAACTTAGGTTTTCAGATTTGCAAGGAAAATCAGATACCAATTAGCATACTCAAAAAAAATTCTCAAAAATAATTCTGATAGATCATTTCCAGAGTTAGTTCTGTTCAGTCACTCAGGCATGTCTGACTCTGCGACCCCATGAATTGCAGCACGCCAGGCCTCTCTGTCCATCACCATCTCCTGGAGTTCACTCAAACTCATGTCCATCAAGTCAGGGATGCCATCCAGCCATCTCATCCTCTGTCGTCCCCTTCTCCTCCTGCCCCCAGTCCCTCCCAGCATCAGAGTCTTTTCCAATGAGTCAACTTTTCACATGAGGTGGCCAAACTACTAGAGTTTCAGCTTTAACATCATCACTTCCAAAGAACACCCAGGGCTGATCTTCTTCAGAATGGACTGGTTGGATCTCCTTGCAGTCCAAGGGACTCTCAAGAGTCTTCTCCAATACCACAGTTCAAAAGCATCAATTCTTCAATGCTCAGCTTTCTTCACAGTCCAACTCTCACATTCATACATGACCACTGGAAAAGCCATAACCTTGACTAAACGGACCTTTGTTGGCAAAGTAATGTCTCTGCTTTTCAATATGCTATCTAGGTTGGTCATAAGTTTCCTTCCAAGGAGTGAGCATCTTTTAATTTCATGGCTGCAGTCACCATCTGCAGTGATTTTGGAGACCAAAAAGAAAAAGTCTGCCACTGTTTCCACTGTTTCCCCATCTATTTCCCATGAAGTGATGGGGACAGGGGCCATGATCTTCGTTTTCTGAATGTTGAGTTTTATGCCAACTTTTTCACTCTCCACTTTCACTTTCATCAAGAAGCTTTTTAGTTCCTCTTCATTTTCCGCCATAAGGGTGGTGTCATCTGCATATCTGAGGTTATTGATGTTTCTCCCGACAATCTTGATTCCAGCTTGTGCTTCTTCCAGCCCAGCATGTCTCATGATGGACTCTGCACGTAAATTAAATAAGCAGGGTGACAATATACAGCCTGGATGTACTCCTTTTCCTATTTGGAACCAGTCTGTTGTTTCACGACCAGTTCTAACTGTTGCTTCCTGACCTGCATATAGGTTTCTCAAGAGGCAGGTCAGGTGGTCTGGTATTCCCATCTCTTGAAGAATTTTCCACAGTTTCTTGTGATCCACACAAAGGCTTTGGCATAGTCAATAAAGCAGAAATATATGTTTTTCTGGAACTCTCTTGCTTTGATAGTTAGGCTTTTACTAATAAGAGTTTCAACACTTCATAAAGCAAATCTTGACATATTTTGATGATTCCAATATCTACTAAGGAATTTGTTTTGCCTAATATTTTCTGCTACTATTTTTTTAGTTGCATAGCCTCCTGTAGAACTGTTCACAAGTAAATCTAATCTCTGCCTCTCTAGAACTTATTTTGTTATTTAAAATAAGCCTCATCTTACCCCAATGACAAGCACTGACTGACTGCTTATAGTTTTATGGCAATATACTAATCACCCCAAATTTAATCAGCCTTCATCTTATGAGTTTCCCTGGGGCTCAGATATGTCCCTACCAGGCTCCCTGGAGGGATTCAAATATTAACAAACATATGTTCCACTCATGTATATTATACTTAAACTCCACCGTAAAATCGCCTGGATAATCATATGTTTTCTTATCCTTTTATGGCATCTGTGCATATCTTGTGTGAAGATGATAGCTTCACAAGATGGAAGAATTCTAGGTCCCTGAGTTACTACTTGGAAAGAAGTCACCCAGCAAAGTTATTCAACCTATAGCAGATAATGATATGAACTAGAATAAAGTCTCATGTTACTCAACCAGTGAGATATTTGCTGTTGATTGTTATAGAAACTAGCAAGCATTACCCTATGTAATGCTCTTGTCTAGTGAAGGTTAAGAGTTTAGATTTTAAAATAAAAAACTAGCAACCATTCAACCACTATCAAAGTATTTGGTACCTAATAATAAACTACTGGGAAACAATGAGTGAAGAAATAGTTAAAACGCCCCAAAGTGGGTCAGGCCTTAGAATCTCATTTGAAGCATAAGATTGATTGCTTTTCTCATGTGTTGGTAATATAGATCTGGAAAGTTAAAAGAATATCTTTATGTGCACGTGTTACATGACTTTGGTGCCTATATGGAAAGCCTTAGCCATCAGTTTCACCAGTCCATTTAAAATAACTGGTATCTGTGGTATCTGACCTGCTTTGATCTCTACCTAATATTGTTTAGTAATTTGTTATTGAATATTATCTATCAGCATGAGTGTATTTATAGTCGAGTGTAAACAGTGAGATCTACATTTCTGTACAGCTTTCTCATTAGCCTTCCTGTAAGTGAAATATTGAATTTAGTATGCCTTCTTTTAGCCATAGTGGTATAGTATAAAAGTGTTGCCTTGGCAACTCCACCTAATTTCAGCAATAGGACACAACAGAGCATGTTTTATGGGGCAATTAATACATATTTTGGTACATTTCAATCTGATTTTACTTTCTTCCTGAAGTATTTATTAATAGTCCTATAAAATATCTTGCAAACAACAGTTCTCTAATAAAAATGGAAGCATGCATTGTAAAAATTAAATTGCAGGAAGAACTCTAACTATTTTTCAAGAGATGTTTCCATTTTAAGAAATAAAATCTTTAAGTATTATAACTAACAGAGGACTTAACCCAGAATAGGACAGGCTGCAGGTTTAAGTTTCAAGGTGTTGTGCTGCTTTTAAGATAACAGTCTGGTAATGAAATAATTTAGTTGCATTCAAGTCTAAAAGGAAAATGTGAACAAAATGGCTTTAAGCCATTCTGACTAACTAGTAAATCAAGCTGCTTGTAACTGAAGCACTATAGTAATAGCTGAAGAACAGATTCACAGATGGAGGGCTACATATCGAAAAATGTGAAGGAAAAAAAATAAAGACACTTAAAAGTCAGGATGTCCAAGGGAATTTTTATCAATCACATCAGCATTTCCAAGATAACAGTACACATTTCAAGCATAAATTGGACAGGAAGGAATATTCATTTCATAATAAATAGTGGTTTATATTCTTAGGAAATTAAAGATAAATGTTTTCCTTTATTCCCAGGCTTTCATTCAAATGTAACAAAGTATAAAATGAAAGCCTGGGAATAAAGGAAAGCATTTATCTTTAATTTCCTAAGAAATTAAACCCCTATTGGTATCAAATATCACATGCCACTGTGACTGAGTCAACTATCTCAAGGCACTTTCAGTTCCTTATCATCACTTCCTGACCATGGCTGAGAATCCTTAACTCCTATTTTAATTACCAGGTGAGGATGATCTGAACTCTGTTCAATTCTGTTTCCTCAGTTCAATTCAGTCACTTAGTCATATCTGACTCTTTATGACCCAATGGACTGCAGCAAGCCAGGCTTCCTTGTCCATTGCCACTCCAGGAGCTTGTTCAAACTCATGTCCATCAAGTCAGTGATACCATCCAACCATCTCATTCTCTATTGTTCCCTTCTCCTCCTGCCTTCAGTCTTTCCCAAATCAGGGTCCTTTCCAATGAGTCAGTTCTTTGCATCAGGTGACCAAAGTATTGGAGTTTCAGCTTCAGCATCAGTCTTCCCAAAGAATATTCAGGACTGATATCTTCAGGATTGACTGGTTGAATCTTCTTGCAATTCAATGAACTCTCAAGAGTCTTCTCCAACACCACAGTTCAAAAGCATCAATTTTCCAGTGTTCAGCTTTCTTTCTAGTCCAACTGTCACATCCATACATGACTACTGGAAAAACTATAGCTTTGACTAAATGGATCTTTGTTGGCAAAGTAATGTCACTTTTTGATATGCTGTCTAGGTGGGTCATAGCTTTTGTTCCAAGGAGAAGCCTCTTTTGATTTCATGGCTGCAATCATCTGCAGTGATTTTGGAGCCCCGCCAGAATAAAGTCTCTCTCTGTTCCCATTGTTTCCCCATCTATTTGCCAAAAGAAATAGGACTGGATGCCATGATCTTAGTTTTCTAAATGTTGAGTTTTAAGCCAACTTTTTCACTTTCCTCTTTCACTGTCATAAAGAGTTTGGCATTGCCTTTCTTTGGTATTGGAATGAAAACTGAATTTTTTCAGTCCTGTGGTCACTGTTGAGTTTTCCAAATTTGGCTGCATAATGAGTATAGCACTTTCATAGCATCATTTTTTAGGATTCTATATAGCTCAACTGGAATTCCACTGCCTCCACCAACTTTATTAATAGTGATGCTTTGTAAGGCCCACTTGACTTTGCATTCCAGGATGTCTGGCTCTAGTGACGATATCATTGTGATTATCTAGGTCATGAAGATCTTTTTTGTACAGTTTTTTCTGGGTATTCTTGCCAACTCTTCTTAATATCTTCTGCTTCTGTTAGGTCCATATCATTTCTGTCCTTCTTTGTGCCAATTTTGCATGAAATGTTCCCTTGGTACCTCTACTTTTCTTGAAGGGATCTCTAGTCTTTCCCATTCTATTGTTCTCCTCTATTTCCTTACACTGATCTCTGAGGAAGCTTTTAATATCTTTGCTATTCCTTGGAACTCTGAATTCAAAAGGGCATATCTTTCCTTTTCTCCTTTGCCTCCTAAGGCCTCCTCAGACAACCATTTTTCCATTTTGCATTTCCTTCTTGGGGATGGTCTTGATAACTGCCTCTTGTACAGTGTCATGAACTTCCATTCATAGTTCTTCAGGCACTCTGTCAGATCTAATCCTTTGAATCTATTTTTCACTTCCACTGTATAATCATAAGGGATATGATGTAGGTCATACTTGAATGGTTTAGTGGTTTTCCAGACTTTCTTCAATTTAAGTCTGAATTTGACAATAGGGAGTTCATGATTTTAGCCACAGTCAGTTCCCAGTCTTGTTTTTGCTAACTGTGTAGAGCTTCTCCATTTTTTACTGCAAAGAATATAATCACTCTGATTCCAATATTGACCATCTGATGATATCCATGTGTAGAAGCTTCTCTTGTGTTGTTGGAAGAGGGTTCTTACTATGACCAGTGCATTCTCTTGGCAAAACTCTGTTAGCCTCTGTCCTGCTTCAGTTTGTACTCCAAGACCAAATTTGCCTGTTACTCCAGGTATCTATTGGACACTCTTGCCTACTTTTGCATTCCAGATGTTTCCTAGATGTGCCCAAATCAGGAAAAGAGGGTATGAGGTAGGATGTGCAGGGCTTGGGACCCTCTGAGAATGTCAAAAAGGAGAGTGAGGATTCTAAACAGATAGCTTGAAGATAATTGAGAACATTTTAACCAGCACAGATATTTTTTAAAAGTTAAATAAAAACTGAGAACAAAAGAAAACATGCATCTTTCTTTGAATAACAAAATATAAGATGAAAAACAAAGATTCTAGATCAATGACTCCTAATTCATGTAAAGTTATATCTATTGATATTTACCATATTAGAAATTAAAATTCTTTTAATTATATGAGTTGAATGAAAAATAACAATGATAACTCTTTTAGCATAAACAAATATTTATTAAAATGAATTTTACAGAAAATATGGGGGAGAAAAATGCATTGAGTTATACTTCTACAAACTCATTAATGTCTGGCTAGATATAAGAATATTGGACTCAGTTGGACTAGTTTATCAGACTCCTCTGTCCACGGAATTCTCCAGGCAAGAATACTGGATTGGGTTGCCATTTCCTTTTCCAGGGGATTTTCCTTATCCAAGTGTTGAGCCCAGGTCTCCTGCATTGCAGGCATACTTTTTTTTTTTTTTTTTTTTTTTACTGAATGAGCCACCAGGGAAGACCCTTAGTATTATTTAATGTTCTACAATTCATTGTTTTATTGTAGTACATGCAGAATATCTGGGCTTCCAGATTTGGAAAAGGGAGAAGTATTTGAATAGCCTTTCCAGATAAGTGGGGATATACTTTGTGGTTTTACCAATTTGAAACCTTATGTATTGCTGATCCTGCTCCTGATGCCAATTATCTCACTGTATCTCACTGTACACACTGTTTACAGAAGCCATGGTAGGCACAGCATGAGCTAAGAGGCTGGGAAAAAATGTGAGGAGCCACAGGACCTGCAGACACGTTTTTTTCTCTTGACTGGCACAGCAACTGTAGTAGCAGACACAATATAACATAATGACACAAAAACCTTCCGGTCTTTTCCAGGTGAAGCTTATATATACTTACAGAACAAAGGCAGCCTGTGGCCAAGCAAGTTCCTTGTGATGTGCCTATGCAGTGCTCTAAGTGATCTCAGCCATCACACAACCATGCAAAGTCAATGTTTAGAGACCATGGGGTGAGAGAGTGTGATAGCCTGGGGTGAGAGAGTGTGATAGTCTGGGGCAAGAGATTGACTGGTGCCATCTTGTTATTTCCCCACATTCCACCGTTTCATGGTCTCTTGCCTCACTATACATGCACAGTCCATCTTCTGCAAATTCCTTGGCAAGTAATGCTGAACCCTGGATTTACATCTTGCAACAGCAGTAGCTATGACAACCAACAGTTACATCCCCAATACATAGCAAAACTCAACACCAGGTATCACCTGGAACTCATGTTGCAATCCTTGCCCTAAGGGACTAGAAGAGCCACTTGCTGCATTTGGAGTGCTTTTATCTTCCATGGCCAAGTCTAGTTCACTATCTGTCCTTGCGAAGTTTCATCAAAGCCTCCATGGGGACAACTTTACCCCTGTGGGGTTTTTATTTAGGACCTGGAAAACCCCCACAGTTGCCAGATTCACACCTTCAATTGTCGGCACCTGCGTTAGGCATTACTGACAAAATGGAAGCACATCCCCAACTCCCTCTCTTTGTCCCACAGGCACAGACCCGGGATGAAGGAGTTAGGCCTTGTGATTCTGACTTTTTTTTTCCTTTCCTCAGTTGAGTTAACTAAAAAGAATATTAAGGTGCTTATTGTTCTTGAGAGGAGCATGAGAAGGCACAGAGCCTTCTGCAGCTGTGCTCAGAGAATAATTCATAAAGTTAATCATTGACATTTGTTCAATGATCTTTACAAAAGAGTGTGCCAGGATGAGCACGTAGGCTGCAGCTTCAGGCCATAGGAAGGATTGTTATCGGAAACTTATTTGTGAGGGAAATGTTTATGGCAAAGGATTTTGCTGAATTTAGGGCTTAGGAATAATTAAAAATAGTTAGAAGCTAAAGATTTAAGGAATGTTGTAATGTTTGCATATTTTACTATAGCTTATAGAGATTAGGAATTTTAGAGATATTAATAGCTAGAATCCTTATTAAGAGATAGTGAAATCAGGATACTAGGGGCAAACAGGATTTAGAAAGATAAGAAATAAGCTGAGGCTTGTGGTATGCAGCCCAGATATAAGCACAAGTTACAATGTAATCACGAGTTAAAGTAAACACAATTCTGAGAGACCTGCTGAAGCAGAAACTCTGCTAGAAGAACAACAATGATTTATGGAGACAATAAATCTCGGTGAGGGGAAATTGAAAATGTCAAACCTCTGACCTAATGCTTTTGTCAAAGTATGAAGGAAAATCTAAAGCTTGAAATAAACATGCAGTCCAAGAAAACTAAATGAGAGGCTGCATCGTTACTCGCCAACACCACCCATCCCTTCAGGCTGATTCCCTGGCTGCTGGAGCTGGACTCTGGCATTCAGTGAGGATCTTTGAAGCATTCACAGACCACTCACATGATCCCCAATGCTTCCATATTGTTCTAAATCTACAATAAAATCAGAGATTAGTAGCACGTCATAGGACACAGCCTTTACCGTATACCACTGCATAGGGAGAAGGCAATGGCACCCTACTCCAGTACTCTTTCCTGGAAAATCCCATGGACAGAGGAGCCTGGTGGGCTGCAGTCCATGGGGTCACAAAGAGTCAGACACGACTGAACGACTTCATTTTCACTTTTCACTTTCATGCTTTGGAGAAGGAAATGGCAAGCCATTCCAATGTTCTTGCCTGGAGAATCCCAGGGACGGAGGAGTCTGGTAGACTGCCGTATATGGGGTCACACAGAGTCGGACACCACTGAAGTGACTTAGCAGCAGCAGGAGCACCACATAGGGAACCATCCAGTTTTCAAAGGTAAGGGCACAGCTTCTTACCTTTTAAAATTGGCTTCTTACCAAGATTGCATTCAGCCCCAGTGCCAAGCAGGGCGATTACTCTCTGTACATTAGCTTGTGGCAGTGAATTGCAAGTCCTACATGGGGCCTCCAGTCCCTGATTGGGCTGCTCAGGAGGGTGCGTTGGTTTGAGCCCTATTCAAAGTGGAAAAGGGCATCATCACAAGGAACATCCTCAGCACCATGTAATCTTCTAACTAAACCACCCCTATCTCTTGCTGTGGGTGCTTCCCAAACTTGGTAAACTGCTGCACCAGTCTCAATTCTCTCCATAGCTCTAGGACAAGATCGTTAGACTGTCTATCAATTTTATTTATGTCAACTCCCACTGCCAACAAATCAAACCACACTTGCATTCTTGTCACCTGGACAGGGTCTTTACCAGATCGGTCCCCCTTTGGGGTCTTCATACTTCTAATCCCCTTTCCCTGATGCCATTCCTCTATTTCTCCCAAGCTAGCCACCATCGAGGTCACCTCATAGATATGGTGCCCACATAGGGTGCAAGAATAGTAGTCAGGGATCCAAAAGAGATAGACTGGGCATTATTCAAAATTGCGTCTTGAATGTCACCAGAAAATGCTTATCATCTGGGCCTCGGGTACTAAGGTTAAATATTGACTGTTTCATGCCCAGTTCTATCACAACTTGGGTCAACTCAACCTCAGCATAGGTATGACAGTTACTTACACCACCTGAGAGCTCACCCAGATTTGACCACATAGTGCAGATGACAGAGTTAATCCATTCCATGATGATGTGCATTTGGTTAGGCACCCTCATGGATTTGCCTAGATTTGTGCAACTTTTGTCTCAATGAGGGGTGACTGGATATAGATGCCAACCATTTTACCTCTTCCCCAGAACACAGGATACCATCCACCCGTGTATCCCAAGGTCATACAAGCCATACTGCCAAGGGTTCTCCTTGCTTTTGCTGAAATTGTGTACCCAAGTCAACAAACTCCGCCAGGGTATATGGTCATAATGTCATGAACTCAGTCACATCGGGGTGCCTTGAGAATGTCCCCACAGGCTGTAGGCTGCTTATGGTTCAGTTTCTGCTGCACAGAGTGCCTTGCTGCCAAACGGGGATCCATGGTCTCATAACATTTATCAGCATCATCCTTAGTCTCATAACCTTAGTCCATCCTTAGTCCATCATCACTATCACTTACCGCCTCACTGTCAGAGATGCTGACTTCTTCAGGGCCGCAGTTTTCTTGCTCTAATGCCAATATACATTGCTCTAGTTCTGTCAAGCATCTCTGCACATTGCACACTGGCACAGCATCATGGAGAATACTATCCATATTCACCTTCAAGGCAGTCAGGAAAACCCACCCCACGGTGCCAACAGCAGTTGGTACCACTTGTTTGCCAAAAAGAAACTCACTGCCTGCAATGCCGTTTGAATGCTATCCAGTGAACCGTCCACCACTTCCTAGTCTGCCACTGGAGCCCACGCCGAGAGGATGGCAGCCCCAAGGTACCACATGTTTTATGGTGGCCATTGGCTTACTCCATCCAGTGGAGCCTCAGGTTCCTCTACCTCCTGGATATCCTGCCGACTACACCAATTGTATTGCTGATCCTGCTCATGACGCCAATTGTCTCACTGTATCTGACTGTGCACATAGTTTGCTGAACTGATGGTAGGCAAGGCACAAGCTTATACTCTTCAGGCTGGCACAGCAGCTGTAGCAGCAGACATAACATAACACAACATAATCACACACAATCCTTCTGGGCTTTTCCAGTTGAAGCTTATATATACTAATAGAACAAAAGTAGCCTGCACCCAAGAAAGTATCTCATGATGTACGTGTGCAGTGCTATAAGTGAACTCAGGCATTACAAATCCACGCAAAGTCATTGTTTACAGAACACGGAGAGCATGGGGCAAAGGAGACTGACTGGTGCCATCTTGTTAATTTCCCCACACAGTGTAACTAGATGACTTACGCCTTCTTGTATTTAAATCTATTTGTCGAAATCACATTTTGAGTGGATTTTACACTCATGCTTGATTTTATAAATCATGTATTGATCATTTGGAAAATATTAGTTTACTGAGAGAAGCTGATCATCTAAAGATTAATATATTGATTACAAAATATCAAAACTATCACATATATTAATATCATTGCCAATCTAAGAGAAATCTTTATGTATCAAGAAACTGTAATTGCCATTGCATTTCTATATGCCATAGAAGTACCTTATATTGATATCTTATTTTGTCAACAAAATATTAAAGAAACATACTTAAGGATAGAAATTCAGTAAAATTCAAACTTTTGCGGATTCATCAGAGGCATTTTAAGTGAAACTAGGTATTTTAAATTTTTAAAAATTGCATGGCAATGAAGAATATGAATGATCACTAATCACTACTATGGTTTAATATCACCACTTTGATGTTCTTGGGCTTTCCTTGTGGCTCAGCTGATAAAGAATCTGCCTGCAATGTGTGAGACCTGGGTTCAACCTCTGGATTAGGAAGATCACATGGAGAAGGGAAAAGCTACCAACTCCAGTATTCTGGCCTGGAGAATTCCATGGACTGTATCCATGTGTTGCAAAGAGTTGGACACGACTGACTGAACTTCAGTTTGATTTATGGTAAATAAAGGGTCAGCAACTTCTTAGTATTATTGTGAAAACAGTTTTGATCTCCTAGGGTCTTAGGGGCCTGTAGACTACACTTTGTTACTATTCTATACTAACATGTTGCAGAGAAGCATATGAAAGGGCATGCAATGACACAATCTGAAAGAAAGCACAAGGGTCTGAGGACTGCCTCTTGTAAAGAAACTGGCTTTCTATCACAGTAATTTTGAAGAATGATTCCTATGATACGCTTATAGGGGGCAGTGTATTTCTTTTAAATATATCTTGTATTGGTTGTAATTGTTCAGATATTCTTACATTCCTGTGTTGATTTCATTATCCTGAGGTTATGAGTCTTTTAAAGTATGTGCCTCTGAATCTTTCAATGTAAACATTTCTTATCTTAAATTTTTTAAAAACGATCATTTTATTCTGGGTGGGTCATTAATTCTTTCAAAATTTTCTTGTCAAGAGGCAGTCCTCAGACCCTTGTGCTTTCTTTCAAATTGTGTCATTGCATGCCTTTTCATATGCTTCGAGGAGACTTGAGTAAATTGCTTGTGTTCTGAGAACATTGCTGGTATCTGAAAAATGATATCTGAAAACAGTATCATAGATACTGAAAGTAAAAAAATAAAATAAAACATTTCCAGTTTGTGTTCTTATGCTATTATGGAAACCAGTGTCCCTTAAAAGTACAAAAGTAAGAGATTAGATTATTTTATTACAAAGTGAGTACATATCTCATCTGAAATAGAATAAAGTATATCTGAATTTGCTTAGAATTTTCAGGAATATTGTTGGTGTAGTTAGCAATTTATACTAAAAATGTTAAAGTAAAATTTTTACTTATGCTCATGTATAAAGAATTGATAAAAAAGACTCATGGCTGTTTCTTTTAAGGTGCATGATGAGTTAGAATTTGCTGAGCAGACTCTAATGAGCTGTCAGTTGGGAAGCTAGCTAGAATTCTCAGAGTATTGGAATAAATATGAACAAAGGATTAATGAAAATATGAAAGGTTTAGCATGTCATCTGTCAAGGTTGTTTTGCTCAGTGAAGTAGAAGCAAAATCATTTACCATTTACTCTATTACCTGAGAGTTGTGTGAAATCACTGAAAAGGCTGAGTTACTGTTGGGAATTAGTAAAACATTAACACAAAGTTCTGTATCACAGCTGCTGGCTACTTTGCACATTTGGAGGACAATATTCTACTGAACCACATGAAGAGAACATGGAAAATTATGTACTTCATAGAAAAAGAAGTTATACATGAGCTCCCAAACATGAACCTCCCTCCCACCTCCCACCCCACATCCTCCCTCCGGATCATCCCCATGCACCAGCCCCAAGCATCCCGCATCCTGCATTGAACATAGACTGGTGATTCGTTTCTTACATGATAGTATACATGTTTCAATGCCATTCTCTCAAATCATCCCACCCTCTCCCTCACAGTCCAAAAGTCCACTCTACACATCTGTGTCTATTTTGCTGTCTTGCATACACGGTCATCATTACCATCTTTCTAAATTCCATATATATGTGTTAGTATACTGTATTGGTGTTTTTATTTCTGGCTTACTTCACTTTGTAGAATCGGCTTCAGTTTCATCCATCTCATTAGAACTGATTCAAATGTATTCTTTTTAATAGCTGACTAATATACTCCATTGTGTATATCTACCACAGCTTTCTTATCCTTTCATCTCCTGATGGACATCTAGGTTGTTTCCATGTTCTGGCTATTATAAACAGTGCTGCAATGAACATTGGGGTACATGTCTCTCTTTCTATTCTGGTTTGCTCGGTGTATATGCCCAGAAGTGGGATTGCTGGGTCATAAGGCAGTTCTATTAGCAATTTTTTAAGGAATCTCCACACTGTTCTCTGGATTCATGTCAATGTATGCCAAAATCAGTACAGTATTGTAAAGGAAAATAAAGTAAAAATAAAAATTTAAATTAAAAAAATAAATAAATAAATAAAATAAAACCAAAAAGAAAAAAGAAAAAAGAAGTTATAAATGCATGCAAAGAACACACATAAAGGGTATGCACAATCATGATCTTGTCTGGAAATTTATCACCCCAGCCTATTTTCTCATACTTTTGCTAAAGAGTTACTTGTTTATTTCTAAAGAGAAAGGATAGTTCTATATCTTATTTCAGTATAGATGCTATAATAAAAACATATATAAGCTTAAGAATATATAATTTGTATGAAAAAGTTGACTTAAAAGAAAATAAAAATAATTTATTATCTTTTTACATGATTAATATAGTTTATCATCTTTTTAGTTTTAATATAGTTTAGGTAATTTAGTATCTTTTTAGTTAGAGAAAAAAAAAGAGGCTACCAACTGAAAGCTTGCTTAAACTGAATATCAGGTCTTCTATGTTTGGTTGCACTCCCTCCTGAAACTACTTTTGTCTTATGTTGTACATACCTGGAAGAATGGTAAGACATATAATTTTTCATATAAATTATCAATGGCTTCAAAAATACACTAAAGAGTGGACTCAACAAATAATCATGAACAATTCTAGCAATAATCAAAAAATAAATCATTTTGCTTGATTTAGGCTAATTAGTACAAGTTACTAAACTTAAAATGATAGTGATACTATCAGAAATGCTAGCCTCTTAAGGTTTAGTGTATAAGATATGTCTTTCTCAATCTTTATATCAATACCATTCAGTTCAGTTCAGTCACTCAGTTGTGCCCAACTCTTTGTGACCCCTCCAGGGACTGCAGTATACCAGGCCTCCCTGTCCATCACCAGCTCCCAGAATTGACATAAACTCATGTCCACTGAGTCGGTGATGCCATCCAACCATCTCATCCTCTGTTGTGCTCTTCTCCTCCCACCTTCAATCTTTCCCGGCATCAGGGTCTTTTCAGATGAGTCAGTTCTTCCCATCAGGTGGACAAAGTATTGGAGTTTCAGCTTCAGCATCAGTCCTTCCAGTGAATATTCAGGACTGATTTCTTTAGGATGGACTGGTTGGATCTTTTTGCAGGCCAAAGGACTCTCAAGAGTCTTCTCCAACACCACAGTTCGAAAACATCAATTCTTCGGGGCTCAGCTTTCCTTATAGTGCAACCCTCACATCCATACACAGCTATTGGAAAAACGATACCTTTGACTTGATGGACCTTTGTTGGTAAAGTAATGTCTCTACTTTTTAATATGCTGTCTAGGTTGGTCGTAACTTTTCTTCCAAGGAGCAAGCATCTTATAATTTCATGGCTGCATTCATCATCTGCAGTGATTTTGGAGACTAAAATAAATAAATAAATAAAATATTTTATTGTTTTCAATGTTTCCCCATCTATTTGCTACGAAGTGATGGGACCAGATGCCATGATCTTCATTTTCTGAATGCTGAGTTTTAAGTCAGCTTTCCCACTCTCCTCTTTCACTTTCATCAAGAGGCTCTTCAATTCTTCACTTTCTGCTGTAAGGGTGGTGTCATCTGCATATCTGGGATTATTGATATTTCTCCTGGCAATCTTGATTTCAGCTTGTGCTTCATCCACTCCAGGATTTCACATGATGTAATCTGCATATAAGTTAAATAAGCAGGGTGACAATATATAGCCTTAACCTACTTCTTTCCTGATTTGGAACCAGTCTGTTTTCCATGTCCAGTTCTAATTGTTGCTTCTTGATCTGCATACAGGTTTTAAAGGAAGCAGGTCAGGTGGTCTGGTATTTCCATCTCTTTAAGAATTCTCCAGTTTTTTTGTGATCCACAGAGTCAAAAGCTTTGGTATAGTGAATAAAGCAGAAGTAGAATTTTTTTTTTTTTTTTTTCTGGAACTCCCTTGCTTTTTTGATGATCCAACAGATGTAGGAAATTTGATCTCTGGTTTCTCTGTCTTTTCTAAATCAGCTTGAACATGTAGAAGTTCATGGTTCACATACTGTTGCAGCCCGGCTTGGAGAATTTTGAGCATTACTTTACTAGCATGTGAGACGAGTGCAATTATGTGGTAGTTAGAACATTCTTTGACTTTGCCTTTCTTTGGGACTGGAATGAAAACTGACATTTTCCAGTCCTGTGTCCACTGCTGAGCTTTCCTAAATTGATGGCATATGAGTGCAGCACTTTCATAGCATCATCTTTTAGGATTTGAAATAGTTCAACTGGAATTCCATCACCTCCACTAGCTTTGTTCATAGTGATGCTTCCTTGGGGCACTATACTTCACACTCCAAGCTATCTGGCTCTAGGTGAGAGATCACACCATCATGGCTATGTGAGTCATTAAGATCCTTTCTGTAATTCTTTGAAGTTCTTCTTTGAATTCTTGCCACTTCTTCTTAATATCTTATGCCTCTGTTAAATTCATGCCATATCTGTCCTCTTTTGTGCCCATCCTGGCATCAAATCCTCCCCTGAAATGGCCATTTTTTTTTAAAGAGATCTCTATTAGTGTCCTCTTTGACTTCTTTCATCAGAGTTTTATAGTTTTATATATATAGGTCTTTAGTTTCTTTAGGTAGATATATTCCTAAGTATTTTATTCTTTTTATTGCAATAGTGAATGGAATTGTTTCCTTACTTTCTTTTTCTACATTCTCATTATTAGTGTATAGGAACGCAAGGGATTTCTATGTGTTGATTTTATATCCTGCAACTTTACTATATTCATTGATTAGCTCTAGTAATTTTCTGGTGGAGTCTTTTCAATATAGTGAAAATGAGTATACTACCCAAAGCAATTTACAAATTCAATGCAATCCCTATCAAGCTACCAGTGTATTTTTCACAGAGCTAGAACAAATAATTTCAAGATTTGTATGGAAATACAAAAAACTTCAAATAGCCAAAGAAATCTTGAGAAATAAGAATGGAACTGGAGGAATCAACTTGCCTGACTTCAGGCTCTACTATAAAGCCACAGTCATCAAGACAGTATGGTACTGGCACAAAGACAGACATATAGATCAATGGAACAAAATAGAAAGCCCAGAGATAAATCCACACACATATGGACACCTTATCTTTGACAAAGGAGGCAAGAATATACAATGGAGTAAAGACAATCTCTTTAACAAGTGGTGCTGGGAAAACTGGTCAACCACTTGTAAAAGAATGAAAGTAGATCACCTTCTAACACCACACACAAAAATAAACTCAAAATGGATTAAAGATCTAAATGTAAGATCAGAAACTATAAAACTCTTGGAAGAGAACATAGGCAAAACACTCTCAGGCATAAATCACAGCAGGATCCTGTATGATCCACCTCCCAGAATTCTGGAAATAAAAGCAAAAATAAACAAATGGGATCTAATTAAAATTAAAAGCTTCTGCACAACAAAGGAAAATATAAGCAAGGTGAAAAGACAGCCTTCTGAATGGGAGAAAATAATAGCAAATGAAGCAACTGACAAACAACTAATCTCAAAAATATACAAGCAACTTATGCAGTTCAATTCCAGAAAAATAAACGACCCTATCAAAAAATGGGCCAAAGAACTAAATAGACATTTCTCCAAAGAAGACATACGGATGGCTAACAAACACATGAAAAGATGCTCAACGTCACTCATTATTAGAGTAATGCAAATCAAGACCACAATGAGGTACCACTTCACACCAGTCAGAATGGCTGCAACCCAAAAGTCAACAAGCAATAAATGCTGGAGAGGGTGTGGAGAAAAGGGAACCCTCTTACGCTGTTGGTGGGAATGCAAACTAGTACAGCCACTATGGAGAACAGTGTGGAGATTCCTTAAAAAATTGCAAATAGAACTGCCTTATGACCCAGCAATCCCCCTGCTGGGCATACACACCGAGGAAACCTGAATAGAAAGAGACACATGTACCCCAATGTTCATCGCAGCACTGTTTATAATACCCAGGACATGGAAACAACCTAGATGTCCATCAGCAGATGAATGGATAAGAAAGCTGTGGTATATATACACAATAGAGTATTACTCAGCTATTAAAAAGGATACATTTGAATCAGTTCTAATAAGATGGATGAAACTGGAGCCGATTCTACAGAGTGAAGTAAGCCAGAAATAAAAACACCAATACAGTATACTAACACATATATATGGAATTTAGAAAGATGGTAATGATGACCATGTATGCAAGACAGCAAAATAGACACAGATATGTAGAGTGGACTTTTGGACTGTGAGGGAGGGGGGGAGGGTGGGATGATTTGAGAGAACGGCATTGAAACATGTATACTATCATGTAAGTAACGAATCACCAGTCTATTATCAATGCAGGATGTGGGATGCTTGGGGCTGGTGCATGGGAATGATCCAGAGGGATGATGTGGGGTGGGAGGGGGGTTCATGTTTGGGAGTTCATGTACACCCATGGCGGATTCATGTCAATGTATGCCAAAACAAACACAGTATTGTAAAGTAAAATAAAGTAAAAATTAGAATTTAAAAAAATAAATAAATAAGTAAGGAGATCTCTAGTTTTTCCCATTCTATTGTTTTCCTCTGCTTCCTTGCACTGTTCACTTAGGATGGCTTTCTTATCTCTCCTTGCTAGTCTTTGGGACTCTGCATTTGAATGGGTGCTCTCCCTTGCCTTTCACATTTATTTTCTTTTCTCAGCTAACTGTAAGGACTTCTCAGACAATAATTTTGCCTTTTCGCTTTTCTTTTTCTTGGGGATGGTTTTGGCCACCACCTTTTGTACAATGTTACAAACCTCTGTCTATAGTTCTTCAGGCACTCTCTATTAAATCTAATCCCTTGAATCTATTTGTCACTTTTTTTCTGTATAATTGTAAGGGATTTGATTTAGATCATATCTGAGTAACCCAGTGGTTTTCCCTACTTCTTCAATTTAAGTCTAAATTTTGCAATAAGTTTATGATCTGAGCCACAGTCAGCTCCCAGTCTTGTTTTTCCTGACTGTATAGTTATTCTCCATCTTTGGCTTCAAAATATATAATCAATTTGATCTCGGTATTGACCATCTAGTGATGTCAATGTGTAGAGTCATCTCTTATGTTGTTAGAAGAGGGTGCTTGTTATGATCAATTCACTGATTCCTAAAACGTTGATCATCTCTCTTGCCATATCATTTGACCACTTCCAGTTTACTTTGATTCATGGACCTAACATTCCAGGTTTCTATATAATTTTATTTAGAACATCTTTCTTTACTTTCACCTTCAGACACCTCCACAACTGTGTGTTGTTTCTGCTTTGACTCAGCATCTTCATTCTTCCTGGAGCTATTTCTGTGTGCTTCTGCATCAGCATATTGGGCACCTACTGACCTGCGGTGTTCATCTTTCAGTGTCACATCTTTTTGCCTTTTCATACTGTTCATGGAGCCCTCAAGGCAAGAATGCTGAAGTGGTTTGCCATCCCTTTCTTCAGAGGACCACTGAAGTTTTGTCAGAATTCTCCACCATGACCCATTCATTTTGGGTGACCCTGCATGGCATGGCTCATAGTTTCATTGAGTTAGATAAGGCTGTGATCCATGTGATCAGTTTGGTTACTTTTCTGTGATTGTGGTTTTCATTCTGTTTGCCCTCTGATGGATGAGGATAATAGGATTTGGAAGCTTCCTGACAGGAGGGACTGGCTGTGGGGAAAACTGGATCTTGCCCTCATGGGCAAGTCCACCCTCAGTAAATATTTAATCCAATTTTCTGCCAATTGGTGGGTCTGTGTCACCTCCCTGTGATTTGGCCTGATGCCAAACTATGGTTGGGAAAATGGCAGTAATGGTTATCTCCTTCAGGATTGATGTCAGCATGTTGCAGCCCCCAGGACTGTTGTAGTCAGTCCCCTTGACTTCATGGCAGACCATTGTTGATCATACCTTTACTGGAGATTTCTGAACTGCTGCTGCTGTCACTGCTAAGTTGCTTCAGTCGTGTCCAGTGTTGTGCAACCTCAAAGATGGCAGACCACCAGGCTCCCCCCGTCCCTGGGATTCTCCAGGTAAGAACACTGGAGTGGGTTGTCATTTCCTTCTCCAATGCATGAAAGTGAAATGTGAAAGAGAAGTCGTTCAATTGTGTGTGACTCTTAGCCACACCATGGACTGCAGCCTACCAGGCTCCTCCATCCATAGGATTTTCCAGGCAAGAGGACTGGACATTAACAGGCAAACTGGGCTCAGTCTCTCGTGGATCACAAATTTCTTAAATATCTGTATTATTTTCTCTTAATGACACAGCATGAAAGCAGAATCTACCACCCTAAAATATTTCTCTGGAGTATTGATTGTTTTAAACTGGCTAGTTTCAGATAAGTAGCATACATGGAAAGGATCTGAAAAGAAAATAAGAATGACCACTTTATGAGAAACAAATTTCTAAGAGTGTCTTTCTGTGTATACCTGAAAAAAGAGGGTGGCCAAATATCTAGAGACTCTTATCAGTAGAGAAGGCAAAGGCTTAAATCTACATCTTAATCACTCTCATTTACTGTGTTTTTCCTCTGACCACAGTGGCATGAACCTAGAAATCAACCACAGAAAGAAATTAAAAAAACAAAAAACTTAACATGGAGAATTAAAAAAAAAAACTACTTAAGAAAAAGGAAAACAAAGAGTCAGTGATGAAAATTAAAACTAAGTTAAAAAGTACCTTGATACAAATGATAGTGAAAATCTATGAGATTAAAAAAAAAAAAAGTCCCAAAATGTACGTTCACAGTAATATAAATCTTCCTGAAATAAACAAACTCACCTGAGAACTCAAAGAATTAGGAAAAGAAATACAAGGACTAAAGTCAGCAAAATTAAGAAAGTAATAAAGATCAGAAAGAATGAATAAAATAGAGATTTAAAAATAGAAAAACTAAATAAAACCAAGAGACTTTTTTTTTATTTTGAAAGAGTAAAAAAAAAATAATAAGCAAAACTCTGGTCAGGGTCATCAAGAAGAAAAGAGAGGACAAAAATAAGCAAATAAGAAATGAAAGAGGAGAAATAGCAACTTAGACGACAGAAATACAGAACAAACAAAAACCTAAACTAATACTATAAACAATTTTAAGTTAACTAATTAGACAACCTATAAAAAATGGACCTATAAAAAATTTTCCTGAAACATATTATCCACAAACGCTGAATCAAGAAAGAATAGATAGTTTGAACAGACCAATTATTAGACATGTATAATAAACATGTATAATAGAATGTGTAAGAAACATAACTTCCTGCAAACACAAGTTTGGGACAACATGGATTCACTGCAGAATTCTACCAAACAAATTGATACAATGAAGAATGTATGTCAATTCTTCTTAAATATTTCTGAAAGATTTAAAAGGAGGTAACACTTCTAAAGTTATTCTATGGAGTGGAATCCTTGACTGACTGGGAAAAACATTCAGTGGAGTAAGGAGGGGAGGAGGAGTAGAGGCTAGCTTGGACCTAGCCTCTTTCGGATGGGGGAGGGGAGGGCAATGGTTCATGTGTCTGGAGAGGCACGCTTGCTTCCAGTGTGTCTGCAGGGAAGATGAGGATATCTCAAGCGTCAAAGGACTGGAAAACCAAACTTCACATCCCCTTCCCACCCACTCAGGCCTGGGGAGCCTCTAAGGTCACTGGACCTAATACTATGCACCCTGAGATTGGAAGCATTCCAAAAGCCCTCTCTAAACTGGGCTGGATCCAGGGCCCACCCTTCATGTACATGCATGGGCATGCTCAGTCACTCAGTCATGCCCAACTCTTTGCCACCCCATGAACTCTAATATTCCAAGCTTCTCTGTCCATGGAATTTTCCAGGCAAGAATACTGGAATGGATTACCATTTTCTACTTCAAGGTATCTTTCTGACCCAGGAATCCAACCCATGTCTCTTGTGTCTCCTATTGATAGGTGGATTCTTTACCATTGTGCTACCTGAGAATCCCACTGTGACCCTTTCCCACACTGACAGTGTGAGTCCTGAACATAGATCCTGACCCTGACAAAATCTCACCTCTGCTACACTCTGCCCAACTTAAGCCCTGCCAAACATAAACATCACTGCCAAGGTTTTTGGCATTTTCTTTCTTTTTTTTTTTTTTTAACTGTTGTTTTTTTTTTCTGTTTTGGGGGTTGGTTTTACCCTCCAGTTGTTGGTTTATATATATTCTCATTTTTAAAACTATATTATTTGTTTTCTAAATTTATTTTATTTCATTTTCTAAATTTATTTTTTATTTTTTGTTACTGTTCTTCTCCCCTTTATTTATTTCTCTTTTTTGGATTTTTTTTTTTCTTTTCTGTTTTGTGTTTCATTGGAGTTCCTTTTACCCTCCAGTGCTTTTTTTTTCATATGTATTCTGATTTTTTTGCAATATGTTTATTAGTTTTGAAATTTATT